>NC_045959.1:112480546-112780546 GCF_010909765.2 Amblyraja radiata | reverse complement strand
GAATACAGAGGCAAATAAATAAATGATGTCCCAAACATTATAGTGGGCACTATAAACAGAGAAAGATCTTCGGGGACAGTTTCCTCAGCCGGTGACATTGCTGCAGTGGTTCCTTGCTCCATTGATATTCAGTTGTTTTCCTTATTGTAGTGTATTTTGGGTACTTGGAACTGACTCAAAAGAACTCTCAGATACAGGAGTAAACTAACAAGCTTCTTTATTGTAGGACGCCACCATGAGTCTCCCTTGGCGCATGTGTCCCCTCACACAAGACATAACATATGCTAATTATATTATATACATTACACTGCTCCCCCTTTAGCTTGGAGGCGAATAACACCATTTACATTATATACATTACACTGCTCCCCCTTTAGCTTGGAGGCGAATAACACCATTTCTGCTACATTAAATATAATTGATTAACGCACAGTTGCAAAATTATATTATTACAGTCATCTGACATTACATCCTCATAACTGTAAACTGTATCTAAACTTAGCACTTATAATGGTTCATTCCACTCATCTTTCTAATCACTCTAGCTCTACCTGTATCTCTGCCTCTTCCCTTTTGAAATATCCTAATCTAATTTGCAGATTTCTTCCTGTTCTTGATGTTCTGCTAAAGTTAACATTTCCTCTGTTTCTGTTCCTTATTTGTAGGTGGGATCTGACACATGACTGCAGGTTTTTTTTTCTTCAGTCGCTCTCTGTCGCTCAATTTCCTGACACTGCGTGTTTATCTGTTCTTGTTGTATAATGACATTCTGCAATGCATAAACATTTGTCCATTGCTCAGTGAAGGAAGCTCCATGCTGGACTATACTGAAGTGTCCTAATCGCAATCGGTCCTGCATACTTTTGTCTCGACCGACAAGCCTCTCTTCTTTAGACTTTTCTGTTAACAGCTTTTTGCTCATCGTCACATATTTATTTAACCGTTCTTTGCAACGTTTAAGCCTTTTTTGCTGTTCGTCTATTTGTCTTCTTAAATCACCTTTCTGGTTATTCATCAAGAAGTAGGATCTATACTGTCCTTGCAATACAGCAGTGGCTTTGATTTGCGCTCTGTATATTTCTCTTACTACATAAGCTCGGTAGTGATACTGCACTACAACTGCTGTATAAATCGGTTTGAGGAAGTCTTTCCTATATCGTTTAAGTCTTTTGTATCGTTTCAGCCTTTACTGTTGTGCGTCTATTTGTCTCCTTAGGTCTTTCCTATACCAACTCATACGGAGTACTGACTGCACTTTTACAGTAGCTCTCTTTTGCTTAACCACCATACTCTTGTAGGCAGTTTGAATGGTAATAGTTGCATCCCTCATTGACTGATATTGCACAAACTGGGAATGCCCTATTTTACATGCTTTGTACCATCTCTGGATCCAAATGACTGCTTGTCGCATAGCTCTGTACCGTACCCTTAATCGGTAACCACGGTATGCAGCTTGCAGAGTGACTACAGCCGCCTTTTGCATCAAGAAATGCTTTCTTGTAATGCACATTCTTATGAAGACTTAATACAGCGTGCTGCTTTGGTTTTCTCTACCAATACTCTGGCTTTGATCCCGCGGTATAAGGCCTGAATACAAACCACTGCTTCTCTCAAACTCTTATACTGTCTCACTTGGACATCTCTTATCTGGCATGCTCGGTATCGTTGCTGTACCGCAATGGCAGACCAGCGTAGTTTCTTAAAATACTGACGCTGTTTATACATCTGATAATAAGTCTGTATGACCTTGACAGATTTATGCATGCCCCGCAGTTGCCTTCGAACAAGCATTCCACGGTAGGCTGCCTGAAGCAGTACAACGCTTCTGCGTACCTTCATGTAAGTTTTGCGATCACTTTCCATTTGAAGGTGTGCCCTATAATGGGTTTGTACTATTGTAGCTGCCAATCTCATTGCCTTGTATTGACGGTATACTCTGTGCATTCTAACTGCTGCTTGTATTACCTTTGCTGCCTTCTGTTTGTTCCGGATCTCTCTCCATACCTTCATACCCCTGAATGCAGCTTGAATAGCTAGGGTTGCTCTTTGGATGGCAATTTCTCTTTGACTTCTGCCACTTTGCATTTGCCCTTTGCCCCTTAGCACTTGACCCGTGTCATTTTGCACTTGACTTGTGTCCCTTTGCACTTGACTTGTGTCCCTTTGCACTTGACTTGTGTCCCTTTGCACTTGACTTGTGTCCCTTTGCACTTGACTTGTGTCCCTTTGCACTTGACTTGTGTCCCTTTGCACTTGACTTGTGTCCCTTTGCACTTGACTTGTGTCCCTTTGCACTTGACTTGTGTCCCTTTGCACTTGACTTGTGTCCCTTTGCACTTGACTTGTGTCCCTTTGCACTTGAGCTTTGTCCTTTTGCACTTGACTTCTGTCCTTTTGCACTTGACCGTTGTCCTTTTGCACTTGACCTTGGTCCTTTGAGAGACTCTCTGCCCTCTTTAGTTCAGGCTCCTTGCCTCTGGATACCCTTGGAGGTTTTGGCGAGAAATGAGCCATTAAAGCCTCCTTACACTCCTCATACATTTTATCTGTGGGCTTTGCTGGCAGGAGTAACATACGTAAGGTTTGATAACCCTCTCTTCCTAAGCCTAATATGAACCATGCTCTCTTCTTCTCCTCTGCAGCGATATCATTGGAAATGAAACAAGCCTCCAAGACTTTGGTCCATTTCTCAAAATTACACCCAGAATCTAACTGGGGCACGTTTCCTTCAATTTGAAAAGCCATGCTACCTGTTGCTATTCAGGTGCACTATCTTCTTTTCTCTCACTGTATTCTGCACTAGACTTAATCCTTCTACACACTAAGAAGTGATCCAGCCCACTGACTATTACTAATTCTTATAATAATAGATTTAAACTATTAACCAACATTTCATGTTAATAGACATTTAGAACATTTTAACCATATTCCTGCTATGCACACAGATTTACTATTAATAACAGTGACCAATGCATCACATCCAAACAGTCCCGCTTTTACTGTGAAGGAATAATGAACAACGCATTACATTCAACAGTCCTGCTTTTACTTTGAAGAATTTACTTGTCCAGCTTGTCAGCCTATGGACATCGGTGCCTTCTCGACCTCTCGAGCTGTCCCCACCGGTACTTTTGCTGCTGGCCTCGCCAGACCTCCACTTTTGCTGCTTTTGCTGGCTCCTCCGGGCTTCACCGTTACTTTTGCTGCCGCTGGCTCGCTGCCAAGTCGACTACTGCTGCTCTGCTGATTTGCCTGCCCGCTGTCTCCACAGCCCTCACGACCGGGCTGACTCTACTCCCGACCGGGCTGAAGTGCTTGAGTGCTGTCCTGCTTCTTTCGTGCGGACCCACTCTTTGCTCGGGGCTGGACTTCCTCTCACGTCCGGGCTTTCCCCCACGGCCAGTCCACTTCTCTTGCGCGGCCGGACCCTCTTTTCTGCTCACGGTCGGGCTGACTCTACTCCCGACCGGGCTTTCTTTCACGACCGGTCCGCTTCTCTCGCGGCCAGTTTTCTTTTACTCTGCCGGTCCGCTTCTCACGCGTGGCCGGGCTTTTTTTTCTCGCTGCTGGCTTTCTCCCTCGACCGGGCTGACTCTTCTCCCAGCCGGGTTGACTCCGTTTCGTCGGTGGCTTCACTGGACCTGTCCGTGACCTACCCGGTACTAGGCCCTCACTCGACATCGTTGGCGGCTCCTGGGCCTGGCTGTGGGCTACACAGCCCTGGAAAACGTCCAAAGTCGGTGGCAGCTGCTGGGCCTCTTCTGCCCCTTTGCCTTGGCTACACAGCCCTGGAATATGTTCCAGGTAAGTTGACACCGTCGCTGTCCTGGTTAGGCTTCCAGCTTTCGGCTGCTTTCTTCGGTGACACTTACTTACTGCCCCACTTGTTTTCCTTGCTTCCTGTTCCGACCTTTCTTTTCTTTGGCGCCAATTCAAAACCATTTGGCGCCAAATCTTTTGGCTTGGTGCCGTTCCACTTTGTTTCCAAACACAACCCTTTTTTTTTTCTGACAGTCCTTCTTCTTTCCTTTTCTGTTCTTTTATCCTCTTCGTGCTGTTGTGTGTTTTGGTGTAACAATTCACCGAAAACTTATACAAAGACTATTCAGCTTGAGGAATTTGACAAAAGGAAAACTCAGTCTAAAATGAGTAACAATCCGAAGGACGACATCTTGCCACGTAGACGCAACATAGAGATAGCCTGACAAAACTCGCCGACTTGTACAGCTGATGTTTTAAATGCAGTCCCCGGCATAGAGGGATCTGCAGGCCTCTCTTGTCCAGCTCGCAAACAACTGCGACACAACTCCGTATCTACAGTTCAAACTGTTAAACAATCCTACGTGTTGCAAAACAGTCCTGTGGGTGAGTTCACAAACTCTATCCCATCCTCGTCGCCAATTGTAGTGTATTTTGGGTACTTGGAACTGACTCAAAAGAACTCTCAGATACAGGAGTAAACTAACAAGCTTCTTTATTGTAGGACGCCACCATGAGTCTCCCTTGGCACATGCGTCCCCTCACACAAGACATAACATATGCTATTAATATTATATACATTACAATAAAAATCTGACAATGTACACTTTAACCACATGTGATTTTTTAAAAATTACAAATCTCAAATTGTGGAATACAGAGGCAAATAAATAAATGATGTCCCAAACGTTATAGAGGGCACTATAAACAGAGAAAGATCTTCGGGGACAGTTTCCTCAGCCGGTGACATTGCTGAAGTGGTTCCTTGCTCCATTGATATTCAGTTGTTTTCCTTATTAACAGATAATGAAATAGTCCATGCTCACATTTGGCTACAGTTGATAAGAAGCAAATAATATTCATGTCACAACGTCCAATCATGGATGAACTCTTACAAGATAACATGCCACCATATACTTTTGACATTCAGTAATGTTACGATAATTCCAGCATTCAACATTTGGCTTAGCCACACACATTCTGACTTGGCTCTTCTGATGTGGAAGTAGATGTGCTTGACACAGATCATCCACTCTGTCACCTGCCCTTTTATCCTCAATATTTATGTGGCTGCTGTGGTTAGATTTCTGGCCAATTACATTTTAACTCATGGTTTTTTGGTGAAGGCACTGCCGTTAAATGCCATGGGGATGTGGTTTGGCTCGATGTGATAAAGAAAGTTATCGCACTTCTGATACAAAAAAAGCGAGTTACCAGAAGTTGTCAAATTCGATACAGTCTGAAAGTTTGCAATATGTCTGGATGAAAGATGAGGTGCTGTTATTCAAGCTTACACTCAATAAAACAGCGCAAGAGGTTACAGAGAGACCAGTGAGATATTGCCATCCTACTCCCAATATTAAATTCAACAAGTTCAGGCAATTGTGCTTTCTCTGTTGTATCAAAACTAGTCAATTCAGCTCAACATTCAGTTGTATCAAACCTAGTCAATTCGGTCAATTCAGCTGCAGTTTGTCCATCTGCAAATTGGCTCACATTTCTCTCTCCACTGAGGCCTGAAATGCCGAGCCTTTCTTACAGCTTTATGTTTCCTGGATTTAATCTACTCACAGCTTATCGCCACAGCTGCATCCTACCAGAGAGATTCTCTTTTGGACCATGCATCCCACCCCAATCTCTCTGCAACATCAAACTAACTTGTTTTCTTTCTTTCCCAGTTTTGATGAAAATTCTTCAACTCTGTTTCTCTTTCTACTGATGCCAATTGACTTGCCAAGTGCAAACATTTTCTCTTATTTCAGATTTCTAGCATCCGCAGTTTTTAAACTGTCATCTCTGTTTGTGGCTTAATATCAAGTTTAACTTCAGCACTTCCCAAATTTAGCTGCAATAAATATTCTATATGAGCTCTAGCAATCAGAGATTTGTTTGCACAATTGCAAAACAAAACAAACCCATATAATTAAAAATTGGTATGAGCCAATGTTGTATCAATTTATGGGTTTGTCGTAGCAGGACTTTAAGGGGGTGGTTGACTTGGGTTATTGACTAGGATCTCATAACTGTAAGTAGTTGGTGATGCTTAATTTTTGTTTTAAATCGAGTATCACAACAACAAAATTGTAACTGACTACTTAGATTTAATACTTAAAAATAGGAGAGCAGTGTAATGTATTCATACATATTCATGTATATGTTAATGAGTTGGTGTTCAATATAAGCAGGGAATGTTGGGTAATAAATCTCTCTCGTGATCCAGGCAACCAGCGTGTAAGTTGTTATTCATTCTGCCGTCCGGAATATAACAATAGTTACAGTATTAAATTGTAAATTTTCCAAGGTGTGTGTAGGATAATGTCAGTGAGCGGGGATTGCTGGTCGGTGTGGACTTTGGTGGGCCGAAAGGCATGTTTATGCGCTGTATCTGTAACCTAAACTTAAAAAAAAAAAACTGAGGTGCATAGGCACTTCTTGCAAGAGGAGATGAATCTCTGGTGTTCCCTCCCCAGAGGGATGTGGAAGGTATTTAAAGTGTAGTGGGTAAATCTTTGAATGATCAGGGAATTGATGCTGTCAATATAATGCCATTGTAGAGAGATGCATAGGCTGCAGGTAGTTTGGCAAAGACAAAATAACATTGGTTAATGAAAATCAAAAAGCTGTAAGTGTTGGAGATTTGGAGAAAAAACATAGCAAATAATGGATACACATCAGACAATGTGGAAAGAAAAACAGTCGAAGTTTTATGTCTGGGAACCTTAAAAGTCTGGAAAAGTCACTAGTTTTAAAGTGAAATGAGGTGTTCTGACGATAGGTTGTGGTCCTAAAATAAAGAGATTAACAGATTTTCTTTGCACAGGTGCTGCCTGGCCTGGCCTGAGATTTCTATCATGTCTGTTTTTGTTACTTGAACCCTCATGTTGGTTTTCTCACTACCTGCTACACAATCAGTCTGGTAGATATGTCTTTCAGTACTCAGCAAGATTGGTCTATGATGGTACTTCCAATCCTCTTGCTGAAAATTCTTCAACTGTTTCTCTTTCCACTGATGCCAATTGACTTGCCAAGTGCAAACATTTTCTCTTATTTCAGATTTCTAGCATCCGCAGTTTTTAAACTGTCATCTAGGGGCGCTGCACTCTACCAGCAGCAGTCTGTCATTTCTATCTTTTTTTTAATTTTCAGTTAGTCCAAAGTCTGTTTTAGGGGGAAACTTTAACTTTTCTATGTGGGGGAGGGGGGCAGGGTAAAGGGGAAACCGTTTCCCAGTCTCTTCCTGGCGGGGACGCGACTATTTCTCCGGATCGGAGCGGCCTTTCCTGCCGGGGACCGGGAACCGGACCGGGGCTGCTACAGCGGTATTATAAGCGGTAAGATACTACCTGGGTCGCCGTTTGGAGCTCCGGAGCGTTGGGCCGTTGCTCCAACATCGTGGAGCTCTGGCGCAGAGAGCTTCCAACGTGGGCGGCACTGAACAACATCGTGGAGTCCTGGGGCGCCTTGCAGAGGGTCTCCAGCAGCAGTCTCCACCCGGCGCGGCCTGCGGACTTTGGAAGCCGCCGACTCCGGTAGGAGGGGACCGACTCTGTGTCCACGCCGCTGAGGACGTCCCGCAGCCCCGACGTCGGATCACCCCAGCGAGCGGTCCTGGACATCGGGCCGCCCGTAGCTGCAACTGCGGAGGGCTTGGGGAGGCCCTGACCACGGGGAACAGTGGAGGAAGAGACTGACTTTGGTGCCTTCCCACACAGTGGGAAACTTTGATTCTGCTGTGTGGGGATGTTTTATGTCAAATTCTATAGTGTGTTGTGTTCTTTATTTTTATTGTATGGCTGTATGGGAATTTCATTTCACTGTGCCATCTGGCACATGTGACAATTAAATCTATCTTGAATCTTGAATCTCTTGATGGAAAATAAAATCCAACGTCAAGAGGGCATTCTATGTCCATGGTACTTTTTGTGCTTTTTCTCTCCAAGGATTGTTGAACACTGAGGGATAATGGTCAGTGGTAGGTCATGTGAGGGTGTCCTGGCCTGTATTTGCAATGGGATTTTTCCTGAGGATTCCCAGGGCTATCAATCCTGCCTTTGTGCCTCTGTATCATTACCTCTGTGAATTATCCTGTCCCACCAAAAGGAAAATATTCAACGGTTATGATGAAGTAGTCTGCTATTTTGTCAGAGCATTACAACGACAGCTCTCTCAACTGGAAAACATTGCAAGATTGATTGGGTTGCAAGTGACTTTACAGCTTGGAATTTAACTTCTGGGTGGATGCCAGATGACCCATCTTATTGTATTCTTTCTGTGCTTAAATGGAAGATTAATAACCAGGCTATTTCAAAGGGCATTTCAGAGTCAACCACGTTTTGATGGTAATTTGTTGGACCATTGTATTTGAGGTAAAGACATTGGTACAGCTGCTACCTCCCTGTTGGTTGTCATATTGTTCATCTTTTACAGGTGGTATTTTGGGCATCTTTGGTGCTGTTTTTGACACTGTGTTCTGCACTCCAAATTAGGGGACAAACGCTCTTCCAAAGTAAGGGGTCTGTTCGAGTGAAAATGTGTTGGACCACGAGTTGCCTTTATCATGGGATACAATTCTTCTGCTGTTGATAATGCTGATAATAACCAGACATAATGCCTGGTGAATGCTCGGCAGAGCGGCTGCAAATTGCTCAAACACTTTGGAGTTCATCTTCGCTCAGATGTCTGCAACAATTCTGAACAATTAACAATAGCGAGTGTCGTGTTATGCACAGCTGACAGCATAATCCAGGCCACCATTTGGTCATTTTATAATGATATGCGAGGCAGATTGCTGAGTGCAGATTAGGTTTTCATTATTCCAAGACGACTGGTCTGCAACAATATTTAATTCTCTTATCAAGTTATTTGAAGTGCCCCAAGGATGGAAAACGCTATATAAATTCAACTTTATTAATTTTGTTCATGTGGTAATTTGTCCGTTCTCATGCATTGGAAAGACCTGTCACGGCTAAGTTTGAATCTGTCGCTGTGCAATCAGGAGATTTGACCATTCAGTGTCACAATCTTCTGATGCATTTACTCCCTCCATTCACAATATAGAAATTGCTTTTGACAGATGAACTGCGTGAAAGATTTTTTTTTCTTTAAGGATTTTAATTAGCTGCTCACCTCTTTGCAATTACAATTTAGGATGAATGTTCTCTCCAAATTATCCAGTCAAATTGACTTTTTGGTCACATTGAAGTTCACAGCAAAATTGAAGTCACGTTAAACATGGATACAGGATCTGATCATCTAAAACAAATTGACTGCATTCACCATAATGCCTGTTCTGTGAATCATTTCCATTCCTACATTGTCTGGGGTGGAGAGAAATGGTGATACTTTAGGACTGCTTTAGGATCTACCCTTAATGTTACTTAGAATGCCATGAAGCTGGCCAATTAAAATAGTCATATTCAATGTATTGTCACAATGCACTTGCAACAAATTGCTTTTTATGGATTCATAGTTATACAGCATTGAAGCAGGCCCATCTGCTCATCTTGTCCATGCCAACCATGGTGGCTGTCTATACAAATCCCATTTGCCTACGTTTGGCCCCTATTATTTACCTGTCGAAATGTCTTTTTAGCTTCATGATTGTTCCTGTCTACCACCACTGCTGGCAGCTCAATATGCATACAAGCACTGTGTAGAAGAACTTGCCTTTCAGATTCCCTTTAAAATTTTCCTCTCACTTCAAGCCTATGATCTCTAGTCTTACGCAAGATAGTGAGACGCAAGATATTCTATCTCAATCACTCATAAATTTGAAAACCTCAATAAGGTCATTGCTCAGCCCTCTGCTCCAGGGAAAACAGTCCCAGCCTATCTAAATTTGACTTAAAAATGCAAATCTTCCAAACCCACCCTTTAGTCCTGGCAACATTCCTGTGAGTTTTTTTTCTGTACCCTCCCAGACTTAATCACACCCTACTGCTGTAAAAAAAAAATCCACCTACCATATCTCAGCGTTGCTACACTTGAGAGATTTATCAAATGCAACAATATACAGGTTTATGTTAAGAAATTTTGATCATGTTATTTGAGATTCCAGGGAATAAGAATTGATTGGCATAGTAGGTTAGCATGCATTGAATGTTCCATTTGACATGAGATGAGTAAAATTGGCTCTGCTGACTTAAAAAAGATTCTGAAATCACAATCGGCTCCCAAATGGGAGAGAGCATGGAACCACAGCTATACATTGAATGTATAAGTTATCTAAATTAATCTTGGAGTTGGTATGTGGATTTGATTTGTAAATCAGGTGAATAATATATGCCATGAGAATCAAACTTGGGGTCTAAAATTGTAATTCACTCATGTTTTATACGAAACGAAGAATCTTACTTTCAGTTGCTGTGAACTTGTATTACATTTCAGAATGCTAACATTAACATTTCTTTTCTTTGCATGCAATCTTTGAAAAAATAATGAATAATTTTCTTTTACAGAAAATAATTGCAGAAAAAAATAGCTTTTTACGATCAGAGTATTATAATCTTGGAAAACAATCTGCGTCTGGAGACCTCAGAATAATGTAATATTTTTCAGATAGCGCATCGCTGTTAAATGATAATTAATGATTTTTTAATGATAAGAGATTACAAGAGACTTAAAGTATTTCACTATTTAAAACATTTCAACATAATTTAATTGTCCAATGATTTTCAGGTACCATGTGGGTTTTTTAACAGCTAAAATTAAAGTTTTTTGCCTCTTTCCTTCCTCCACAAATCCCACAAAGCTGTTGTTATTCTTTCTTTAAAGCTCCATTCCAGACTTTACGTTCCTATTTTCTGTCCGTAATCTTCATCCATATAAATATTATTTTTTTAAATTTTAGTGGAATTGTTTTCTTCCTGTCTCTGTATTTAGGTAGTATCAGTGACTGAGTACCATCGCAGGATCGATGCTCTAAATACTGAAGAACTGCGCAAGCTCTGCAGACGTCTCAAGGTGCCCATCTGTAGTTAAACCTATTATTTATTTGCCCAAAGCATTAGAGCAGATGTGGCTGTGTGCATCCCTCAGTTTTACCAGTGGCAAATATTTATGCATCATATTTGCCTCAGCAGCAGCAGTTTACCAATGCCAAGCAGAAAATTTTGGGTTTTAACTGACACACAACTTGATAATTGAAACACATTGCATGTAGGGGAGTAAATTATGAAATAGAGGGGAAATTTGCAATTTTCTGTCCACCATATCGTGGATTCCTCTCAAACTGTACTTATTTTCACATGACCATTGTGATAATAAGCAGTTTTCGATGTTACTGCTGAATTTAATGTGTGCGATTTGATGTGGAGGAAAATTTTACTGATGGGAATGTGGAAGTTGAGCAAAGATTTTGAGTATGCCTCATTTTAAGGTAGTGTATTTACAGTAAATTGTCTCGTTGCCTGCATTTTTCTCAACTTTCCTCAAAGATTACAGTAGTAACACTGTATTGTCCAATTACTGTGCATCCCAGTTTGCCAGTGGCACCACAAACCTGCACTAATTTTAAACCAACACTGATCCTGCAGTTCATGGATTTTGATATTGTTAACAACATTGTCCTTTACCGCTTTCTGCTCTTCAACAACTTGAATTAAAAAAACAAAGTTACGATGTAGGATTTCAATCATTTGATGGCATAAAATTGTCAGATTAGTGCATTAGTGGAAATTAAGGGGAATTGACCCCCATATGTTTTGTGCTAAAACTTGGATTTTCAAATTAGTACTGCAGTAAAGTTATTTTCTGTCAACTAAGAATTTGTGTTTTCCTTGTATGCAATTTGTCTTTAAAACTATAGGAAATGTGTGCAATGGTATGCATATTTTTCTTGCATACATGTACAGGAGCTTTGCTTCTGGCCTTATTTTTATTTTATAATTTGAGAAATAAAGCCTGAAACATTCTGTGATTGCAGATTAATTTTGATGCACTTATTTTTTTGTTGTAATCGAAGATAACCACCTTCTATCAGTTATCTGAACTTGCTTCAAGCAACCGAGTGGCATTGTCGTTGTTAATATTGTTCCTGCTTTTAGATAACGACACGGGAAGAAACTAGTCTGAGGCAAAATCCAACTTCAAAGCCTGACTTGGAGCCTGAAACATTTTGGCCAAACCTGAGTGAAAAAAGTGAACTGCTCCAAACAGATCAAATAGAAAAGGTAAAGCAATTGATTCAGAATACATGATAAAATGTTTAAAATCATTATGGTTTTGCTACAGTGAATACATTATTGCATTGATATAGAAACAATTGTACTTAATTTGATAGTTGAAGCCTGGAACAGAGACAGACTTTTTTGCACCCATTTGGACTAAGTTAAATTGGTATTGAGCATGTGTGTGAAAGTGAGAGGAGGAGAGATTTTTTACACGAAATGAAGGATATTTTCATGAAATAGCAGTAATTTTTTATTCCTTTTTCATATTTAAATTACTTAGACGTTTGACAACTTTAAACACAACTCTTTCATTTAACTCTTTTGATTCATAATTTGTTGTCAACTTAAGGATTCCCATGGGTTTACCAGACAGCTTTCAGATTGCAACCAGATTTAAACTATGAAAATAGAAAAACAAGTAGGAATATTGCAATTACATTTTAACTGTTTGAATTCCAGGAAAATTCAAAATAATAAAGATACTTGAGGTGCTTGAGGAGTATTAAGAATGTAAAAAGAATCTTAAGAAAGAAATTAGAAAAGCTAAAAGAAGATATGAGGTTGCTTTGGCAAGTAAGGTGAAAGTAAATCCAAAGGGTTTCTACAGCTATATTAATAGCAAAAGGATAACGAGGGATAAAATTGGTCCATTAGAGAGTCAGAGTGGACAGCTATCTGCAGAGCCAAAAGAGATGGGGGAGATATTGAACAATTTCTTTTCTTCAGTATTCACCAAGGAGAAGGATATTGAATTATGTGAGGCAAGGGAAACAAGTAGAGTAGCTATGGAAACTATGAGATTCAAAGAAGAGGAAGTACTGACACTTTTGAGAAATATAAAAGTGGATAAGTCTCCAGGTCCGGACAGGATATTCCCTAGGACATTGAGGGAAGTTAGTGTAGAAATAGCAGGGGCTATGACAGAAATATTTCAAATGTCATTAGAAATGGGAATAGTGCTGGAGGATTGGCGTACTGCGCATGTTGTTCCATTGTTTAAAAAGGGGTCTAAGAGTAAACCTAGCAATTATAGACCTGTTAGTTTGACGTCAGTGGTGGGCAAATTAATGGAAAGGATACTTAGAGATAATATATATATATAAGCATCTGGATAAACCGGGTCTGATTAGGAACAGTCAACATGGATTTGTGCCTGGAAGGTCATGTTTGACTAATCTTCTTGAATGTTTTGAAGAGGTTACTCGGGAAATTGATGAGGGTAAAGCAGTGGATGTTGTATATATGGACTTCAGTAAGGCCTTTGACAAGGTTCCTCATGGAAGGTTGGTTAAGAAGGTTCAATGGTTGGGTATTAATGGTGGAGTAGCAAGATGGATTCAACAGTGGCTGAATGGGAGATGCCAGAGAGTAATGGTGGATGGTTGTTTGTCAGGTTGGAGGCCAGTGACTAGTGGGGTGCCACAGGGATCTGTGTTGAGTCCACTGTTGTTTGTCATGTACATCAATGACCTGGATGATGGTGTGGTAAATTGGATTAGTAAGTATGCAGATGATACTAAGATAGGTGGGGTTGTGGATATTGAAGTAGATTTTCAAAGTCTACAGAGAGATTTATGCCAGTTGGAAGAGTGGGCTGAAAGATGGCAGATGGAGTTTAATGCTGATAAGTGTGAGGTGCTACATCTTGGCAGGACAAATCAAAATAGGGCGTACATGGTAAATGGTAGGGAATTGAAGAATGCAGGTGAACAGAGGGATCTGGGAATAACTGTGCACAGTTCCCTGAAAGTAGAATCTCATGTAGATAGGGTGGTAAAGAAAGCTTTTGGTTTGCTGGCCTTTATAAATCAGAGCATTGAGTATAGAAGTTGGGATGTAATGTTAAAATTGTACAAGGCATTGGTGAGGCCAATTCTGGAGTATGGTGTACAATTTTGGTCGCCTAATTATAGGAAAGATGTCAACAAAATAGAGAGAGTACAGAGGAGATTTACTAGAATGTTGCCTGGGTTTCAGCAACTAAGTTACAGAGAAAGGTTGAACAAGTTAGGGCTTTATTCTTTGGAGCGCAGAAGGTTAAGGGGGGACTTGATAGAGGTCTTTAAAATGATGAGAGGGATAGACAGAGTTGACGTGGATAAGCTTTTCCCACTGAGAGTAGGGAAGATTCAAACAAGGGGACATGACTTGAGAATTAAGAGACTGAAGTTTAGGGGTAACATGAGGGGGAACTTCTTTACTCAGAGAGTGGTGGCTGTGTGGAATGCGCTTCTAGTGAAGGTGGTGGAGGCACGTTCGTTTTTATCATTTAAAAATAAATTAGATAGTTATATGGACGGGAAAGGAATGGAGGGTTATGGTCTGAGCGCAGGTATATGGGACTAGGGGAGAATACGTGTTCGACACGGACTAGAAGGGTCGAGATGGCCTGTTTCCGTGCTGTAATTGTTATATGGTTATATGGTATACAACAGGATGTCGTATTTCAACCCATTGTGTCAGGGTCAGCTTTTCCAACAACACAGATGATAACGATTTACTTAGACCCTGAGTAAAATTTGTGAGCCACCCACAACATAGCAGGATGTCCATCAGTAATATCAAGTAATACCAAAAATAACATAAGCTTAATGTATAATGCAGTTCTGCACCTGCACTCACCCGACTTTAGCTCTATGTGAACATTGCATGTCTTGCTGCCTACAGATATGGGCTACTTGATTTTCTGAATAATTTCAAATTAAGTTGAACATTGTGCAATCTTTAGCGAACATCCCCACTTTTGATCTTCTGGGACAGAATCATTGAAATACTTGAAGGTTTGACCCACGACTCTGCCCTGGGGAACTTCTGTTGTCAAACAAGAGCATCTACCAATCAGCAAATACTTTTCCCATGATTTCCATTTATTTCAGTTTGACCAGAATTACGTGGTGTAACTCAAATGTTGCCTTGTTGTCAAGAGCAGTTACTCTCAACTTGTTTCTGCTTCTCATCCAAATGTACAATGGGTCAGGAGCTACCTGGTCCTTGCCAAACCCTGTGTTCTCTATTCTGAATCTCTTTCGCATAGTCGAAACCATATGTTAAAGGATATTCCTGCTGTATGGGCAGGGCATGGTCTCAAAAAAGACAATGCAGTAAGAACTTCTAAACATTGTCATGAGAAATACAAACATGTGGGTCTGTGAGGACTGGTTCAAATAGGTTTTTCTCGTGTTAGTTTGTACGGGACCTGCTTCAGGCCTACTCTGACAGCTACAGTGGCTTGCAAAAGTTTTCATACCCCTTGAACTTTTCCACATTTTGTCACGTTACAACCACAAACATAAATGTATTTTATTGGGATTTTATGTGATAGACCAACACAAAGTGGTGCATAATTGTGAAGTGGAAGGAAAATGATACATGGTTTTCAAATTTTTTTCCAAATAAAAAACTGAAAAGTGTGGCGTGCAAAAGTATTCAGCCCCCCTGAGTCAATACTTTGTAGAACCACCTTTCGCTGCAATTACAGCTGCAAGTCTTTTGGGGTATGTCTCTACCAGCTTTGCACATCTAGAGACTGAAATTTTTGCCCATTCTTCTTTGACTGAGCTTGAGCTATTTTGCAGATTGGATGGAGAGCGTCTGTGAACAGCAATTTTCAAGTCTTGCCAGAGATTCTCAATTGGATTTAGGTCTGGACTTTACTGGGCCATTCTAACACATGAATATGCTTTGATCTAAACCATTCCATTGTAGCTCTGGCTGTATGTTTAGGGTCGTCGTCCTGCTGGAAGGTGAACCTCCGCCCCAGTCTCAAGTCTTTTGCAGACTCTTAACAGGTTTTCTTCCAAGATTGCCCTGTATTTGGCTCCATCCATCTCCCCATCAACTCTGACCAGCTTCCCTGTCCCTGCTGAAGAAAAGCTTCCCCACAGCATGATGCTGCCACCACCATGTTCCACAGTGGGGATGGTGTGTTCAGGGTGATGTGCAGTGTTAGTTTTCCGCCACACATAGCGTTTTGCATTTAGGCCAAAAAATTAGACCAATTTTGGTCTAATCTGACCAGAGCACCTTCCTCCACATGTTTGCTGTGTCCCCCACATGGCTTGTGGCAAACTGCAAACAGGACTTCTTATGGCTTTTTTTCAACAATGGCTTTCTTCTTGCCACTCTTCCATAAAGGCCTGATTTGTGGAGTGCACGACTAATAGTTGTCCTGTGGACAGATTCTCCCACCTGAGCTGTGGATCTCTGCAGCTCCTCCAGAGTTACCATGGGCCTCTTGGCTGCTTCTCTGATCAATGCTCTCCTTGCCCGGCCTGTCAGTTTAGGTGGACGGCCATGTTTTGGTAGGTTTGCAGTTGTGCCATACTCTTTCCATTTTCGGATGATGGATTGAACAGTGCTCCGTGAGATGTTCAAAGCTTGGGATATTTTTTTATAACCTAACCCTGCTTTAAACTTTTCCACAACTTTATCCCTGAGGAGCTTCATGTTGCTGTTTGTTCACTAATGTTCTCTAACAAACCTCTGAGGCCTTCACAGAACAGCTGTATTTATACTGAGATTAGATTACACACAAGTGGACTCTATTTACTAATTAGGTGACTTCTGAAGGCAATTGGTCGCACTGGATTTTATTTAGGGGTATCAGAGTAATGATCTAAAGCTGAATACCTTTGCACGCCACACTTTTCAATTTTTTATTTGTAAAAAAAATTGAAAACCATGTATCATTTTCCTTCCACTTCACAATTATGAGCCACTTTGTGTTGGTCTATCACATAAAATCTCAATAAAATACATTTACGTTTGTGGTTGTAACGTGAAAAAATGTGGAAAAGTTCAAGGGGTCTGAATACTTTTGCAAGCCACTGTATATCCTTCAACTCTGGTGGGGTTCCCAAGCCATGGACATTGGTTTCTCCCAAGTATATTCTGAGGCTCCCAAAACATTTTTGCCACTCAAACATAATAGAAACATAGAAAATAGGTGCAGGAGTAGGCCATTCGGCCCTTCAAACCTGCACCGCCATTCAATATGATCATGGCTGATCATCCAACTCAGTATCCTGTACCTGCCTTCTCTCCATATCCCTTGATCCCTTTAGCCACAAGAGCCACATCTAACTCCCTCTTAAATATAGCCAATGAACTGGCCTCAATTACTTTGTGTGACAGAATTCCACAGATTCACCACTCTTTGTGTGGAAAAACAAAATTCTCATCTCGGTCCTAAAAGACTTCCCCTCTTATCCTTAAACTGTGACCCCTTGTTCCTGCATCTAGCCTGATCAACCCCTTAAGAATTTTGTAAGTTTCTATAAGATCCCCCCTCAATTTTGTAAGTTTCTATAAGATCCCCCCTCAATCTTCTAAATTCTAGCGAGCACAAGCCGAGTCTATCCAGTCTTTCTTCATATGAAAGCCCTGCCATCCCAGGAATCAGTCTGGTGAACCTTCTCTGTACTCCCTCTATGGCAAGAATGTATTTCCTCAGATTAGGAGACCAAAACTGTACGCAACACTCCAGGTGTGGTCTCACCAAGGCCCTGTACAACTGCAGTAGAACCTCCCTGTTCCTATACTCAAATCCTTTTGCTATGAATGCTAACATACCATTCGCTTTCCTCACTGCCTGCTGCACCTGCATGCCTACTTTCAATGACTGGTGTACCATGACACCCAGGTCTCGTTGCATCTCCCCTTTTCGTAATCGGCCACCATTCAGATAATAGTCTACTTTCCTGTTCTTGCCACCAAAGTGGATAACCTCACATTTATCCACATTATACTGCATCTGCCATGCATTTGCCCACTCACCCAACCTATCCAAGTCACCTTGCAGCCTCCGAGCATCCTCCTCACAGCTAACACTGCCCCCCAGCTTTGTGTCATCCGCAAACTTGGAGATGTGGCATTCAATTTCCTTGTCCAAATCATTAATATATATTGTAAATAGCTGGGGTCCCAGCACTGAGCCTTGCAGTACCCCACTAGTCACTGCCTGCCATTGTGAAAAGGACCCGTTTACCCCTCTTTGCTTTCTGTCTGCCAGACAGTTCTCTATCCACATCAATACTGAACCCCCAATAGCCTGCTCTCTAAGTTTGCATACTAATCTCTTATGTGGGACCTTGTCGAAAGCCTTCTGAAAGTCCAGATATAACACATCCATTGGTTCTCCCTTATCCACTCTACTAGTTACATCCTCGAAAAATTCTATAAGATTCGTCAGACATGATTTACCTTTCATATATCCATGCTGATTTTGTCCAATGATTTCACCACTTTCCAAATGTGCTGTTATCCCATCATTAATAACTGACTCTAGCATTTTCCCCACTACCGATGTTAAACTAACTGGTCTGTAATTCCCTGTTTTCTCTCTCCCTCCCTTTTTAAAAAGTGGGGTTACATTAGCTACCCTCCAATCCTCAGGAACTACTCCAGAATCTAAAGAGTATTGAAAAATTATCACTAAAGCATCCACTATTTCTGGGGCTACTTCCTTAAGCACTCTGGGATGCAGCCTATCTGGCCCTGGGGATTTTTCGGTCTTTAATCCATTCAATTTACCCAACACCACTTCCCGACTAACCTGGATTTCACTCAGTTCCTCCATCTTATTTGACCCCCGGTCCCCTGCTATTTCCTGCAGATTATTTATGTCTTCCTTAGTGAAGACAGAACCAAAGTAGTTATTCAATTGGTCTGCCATGTCCTTGTTCCCCATGATCAATTCACCTGCTTCTGACTGCAAGGGATCTACATTTGTTTTAACTAATCTTTTTCACTTCACATATCTATGAAAGCTTTTGCAGTCAGTTTTTATGTTCCCTGCAAGTTTTCTTTCATAATCTATTTTCCCTTTCCTAATTAAGGCCTTTGTCCTCCTCTGCTGGACTCTGAATTTTTCCCAGTCCTCTGGTAGGCTGCTTTTTCTGGCTAATTTGTATGCTTCATCTTTTGTTTTGATATTATCCCTGATTTCCCTTGTTTCCACAGATGCACTACCTTCCCTGATTTATTCTTTTGCCAAACTGGGATGAACAATTGTAGTTCATCCATGCGGTCTTTAAATGCCTTCCATTGCATATCCACCGTCAACCCTTTACGAATCAATTGCCAGTCTACCTTGGCCAATTCACGTCTCATACCCTCAAAGTTACCTTTCTTTAAGTTCAGAACCTTTGTTTCTGAATTAACTGTCACTCTCCATCCTAATGAAGAACTCAACCATATTATGGTCACTCTTGCCCAAGGTGCCACGCACAACAAGACTGCTAACTAACCCTTCCTCATTACTCAATACCCAGTCTAGAATAGCCTGCTCTCTCGTTGGTTCCTCTACATGTTGGTTTAGAAAACTATCCTCAGCACCCCTGCCAAATTGATTCACCCAACCTATATATAGATTGAAGTCACCCATTATAACTGTTTTACCTTTGTTGCACGCATTTCTAATTTGCTGTTTGATGCCATCCCCAACTCCACTACTACTGTTAGGTGGCCTGTACACAACTCCCACTAGCGTTTTCTGCCCCTTAATGTTTCGCTGCTCTACCCATATCGATTCCACATCCTCCAAGCTAATGTCCTTCCTTTCTATTGCGTTAATCTCCTCTCTAAGCAGCAACGCCCTGGATTTGCCCTGGATTTGTCTGCCTGCTACTTTTACTTTTCACCTTGCTACCTATTGCTTCTACCCTCATTTTACACCTCTCTGTCTCTCTGCTCATGCTCCCATCCACCTGCCACATTAGTTTAAATCCTCCCCGACAACAGTCATCGTCATGGGGATACAATTTTACCTGACTTCCCCGATTCTTGCATCATAATCCCATTGATCCGATAGAAAAGCAATGTCAACGGTGTCTGTTTCATGTCAACTACTCAAACACAAACATGGAAACCTCCAAATCATCAGCAATCATCCTACCTCAGCTGATGAATAAATATTACTCCACAATAAACAATAAAGAAGCACTAAGTGATAGAAAGGACTAAAAATGTGCTCAGTAGACTTTGTCAAGTGCAGATTTTATAAGCGAGTTCGGTATTCCGACTGCGTATGCCCAGGTCGTAGGTCACTTGCTATAAACATTCTCGCCAGCTGTGATACTGCGTTGTGTGCAGGCCTGCAGTTCGTCCGTGGTCGGGGTAAGGCCTAGGTCCCCAGTGCTGCGGGCGCTGTTGAGTTGCTACTGGGCCGTCCCCGTCCGCTCCCAAGTATCACGTCCCTGTCGGGGGGTGGCCCTGGGCGGGCGGGGCGGTGGCGGCCCTGGACTTGCAGCCAGCTCGGCTCTGCCTGTCCAGCCGGGTTGGCCGGCAGCCGTGGACTGGTGGCCCTGGACTTCTTATGCCCCTGTCCCGCTTAGGAAACCTGAACGGAAATCTCTGGCGACCTTGCGCCCCACCCAAGGTTCCCATGAGTCGCCAGAGGTTTTGATCACTCACCTGGAAAGCCTCGACCGAAGCGTGAGCTGCATCTACCGACCAAAGATCCTATAGGATCTTTGCTACACACACACACACACACACACGCACATACACACACACACACACACACACACACACACACACACATCACGAAGGTGGGGGCCATGGAGAGCGGAGGAGCGCTGTCTGCGCGATGAAGAGGAAGGTAAACGGCTGCCACAGAATCCTGTGGAGCGTGCGTGGGGGGGGGGGGGGGGAAGAGAAGGAGAGAGGTGGGGAGAAGGGGAGAGAAAAGGAGTGGAGACAGTTTTAAGAAGTTTAATAGAGTTTAGCAGGTATTTTACCTTCCGGTGGGTCCTTCTAGGTCGTGTGAGATTCAAAATCACAAATGCTCAGAGACAAAGTCAGAGAAGTTTATCTCATTTATTACATTTCTGCGCAGAAAAGGGTGTCTCTCCTCTATCTAGAGACACACTGAGGATGGAGATGCTTTCTATCTTTATACATTTCATTTTACTATTGTCACACCCTCATCCCTCCCCTTTGGGCTTCTTCCAATCAGAACACTAAGGTTTACATTCCCACGAGAAAGTCTCAGGTACCTCCCATATCATGCATCGCATGTGCATTTAAATTAGGCATCTTGTCATAGTGGGCGTGAGTTCATATTCATGTAATCTCATTAGGCATGCGTAGTTTTTAACCTCTTGCCCTTCTCAACTCTGCCTCTTAAAACTGCTGCTGAAGTCTTTCTATCTGCTACTTTTTATCTAGAATTTCTCTCTGTTCTGTATATTGTTACTTTATATTCTACCAGCAGTCTGGCTTCTGCTGACACCTTATTTCTTTCTAAGTTATATTTTTCAGAGTTCTAGTATAAATCAACCATCCCTATTAACCCTTTTCTCACAGTCGTGAAACTCCAATGAGCCAATCAAAATGGCTGGTCAGCGAAGGAGATTGCCTTCGACTGCCTAAGTAAATAGCAGCACCACTCTACTGGCTTCGACCAAACGGCAACCTATTCTTAGTCTAGGCCAGTTTTGATTTTGTTGAAATAATCGAAGGAACATAGAAGAATCCTCGACCACGCGGAAACCACTTTCGACCATTAGGGAGATTGACCAAAACCTCCGGGAACCTCATGGAAACCTTGGGTGGGGCGCAAGGTCACCAGAGGTTTCCGTTCAGGTTTCCTAAGTGGGACAGGGGCATTACCCTAACCAAGAGAAGCAGAATCCTAACATTTACTCTGTAAACCTTCTTCAGATTTGTGTAAGATCGCCTCCTCCTTCAGCCAAGAGAGTATAGGCTGATTCTGTGTAATCTCTCCTTGTATATTTGGTCTGCCAAGTAAAAATTAATCTGGTCAACCCTTGCTGCCCTCCCTCTGTCACGAGTATGTCCTCCATGCTTTTCGGTACAGGGACCGGAACTGTTCACAATTTTCCACAGGTAATGGCCAATACCTCTTTTGTATTTATCTCCTTTTGCAATTAAGGCCAAAATACCATTAATTTTTTTAATTGGGTGTAGTATTGCACATTATATTTCATCAGGTTTAGGGCTAAAACCTTACCTTTCATCAGAATTAGGTTTCATCAGGTTTAGGCCCCACTTAGTCTAGTGCTAAAAGCTACTAGACTAAGTGGGACCTGTTGGATCCCAGTCACACGGGAGGCCTGGTCCCCCAACGCAACCCATTCCCCAACGCAATATTCCACCACTCACCCGTTCCCCCAACGCAATGTATGTGGGCAGGGGGCTTGTGGGCGGGGGAGTTGTGGGGGGAGGGGTGTGTGGGCGGGGGAAGTGAGCTTGAAGAAAAGACGGGGAAGAGCCATGGGGCATAGGGGGGCTGGTCGCTCTCCTCCGTCGGGATCAGAGTCTCCACTTTCCGTTTGGCGACATCGGCGATGCCTCCAACTCCGGGCTGGGCTGGGTCGGGTCTCCGATGCTGGGCTGCTGCTTGGGGCGGGGCTGGGCTGCTTCTGGTCCCTCTGAAAGTCCGGTTGGAAACCTCCGCCGGCCACCCTCAGCTCCAGTAAAGACCCGGTGGTGCAGGAAAGGGCGGACCTTCCCGGGGAGTGACGGGGGGAGAGACTAATCCGCACAGCGCCGACTGGCAGGAGAAGAGATTGATCTGCGCACACGCGGTTTTTAAGATTTTTAAACCTCGCCGATCGAAACGAAACTTGGCGCACTCACAGCACAGAGGAACGGTAAGTGAACTGGCGAAAAGTAGTAGCGCTATCTTTTTTTAGCGTTTTAGCCGTTTTTGCGCAAATGGAAAGACCATCAAACCGGAAGATAACAAGATCAGAGTTTTTGTTATGTATAGACAGACAGACAGCTCCAGTGATCTGAGTTCAATCCTGAACTCCACTGCTGACTATGTGGAGTTTGCAAGTGCTTCCTGCAGGTAAGGATACCTACATTCTGAAACATAAACTGAAAATAGAAGCAGTAGGCTATTCAACCCTTTGAGTTGTTTTGCCATTCAATACATTTGTGGTTGATCATTTATCTCAATAGCATTTTTCTGCGCTTTCCCCATTCCCCTTAATGGCTTTCATATTCCTGCTCTCTCCTCATATCTCATGGTTCCTTCTATATTATTGCTCTCCTTTTAACAGAAGTATGTTCCAAGTAAAAGTTCCGTGTCTGTTCTTTATCATGAGGCAATCCACTCATGGTGTATTTAAAAAAAATATATAACCAGTATGCATTTTTCAAAAGGCCAGCATTTATTGTTCAAAACTTATTGCTCCTACAAAACCTGTCCAATCCATCTGGTGAAAATACTTCCATAATGCTTTTGGATAAAATATTACAAGATTTAGTTCCATTGATGATGAAGGACTGATTATAATGTAAAGACTTTATCATCTTGGAGGATAACTTACAGGTAGTGGCATTGCATACACCAGCTGCCCTCCCTTTTTATGTTGATAACGGTCAAGGTCAGGGACTTGCTCGAGAAGAAATGTTGCTGCAGTGTGTTATTTTTAAATAGTAAATACTGCGGCAATGTTGTGCTGCTGAAGGAAGTAAATGCTTTGCTTTGCACGGTTCGACCTGCTTCTCTGTAGTTAGAGCTGCAATTAATACAGGCAAGGGAGTTAACCGGACTTGTGTCTTGCTGGTGGTGGAAAGCAGTAAGTAATTATTATATTTGCCAAGCTGCAATTCTGCAGAGCTTAATAAGTTTTTGGAACACGAAAGAAAAACATGCACACGAAGTGTAGAAAACTTCCAAAGGTGGTTTACTGGGACATAAACTGGAATTATGGGAATCCTTGGGCAAGAATCTTGGCTTTGTCCCTTGGCCTCTGTTTCTTAAGTGTTGGTCAAACTTTATTGACGGTTTTGCATCAGCCAAGCAGGTGATAAACTGAGATTCCCCAGCTAGTACGCTAGGACATCTACTCTCCAGATGTTGTTCCAGTAGGTACAGAATTCATGACCCCATTTGTTTGAATGATTGTAGGCCTGTTAGAGGAGAAGATAATTAAGTTAACCTTTTAATTAGCAAACAAGTAAACTGGTGAAGGAACTCAACTCAGCATCTGCAGAGGTAGAGGGATGGACAGCATTAATTTGTGTTTGTTTTAAATTTTTCATTATTCAAGTGTTTTTGGAGCATTGAAAAGATGTAAAGTCTTTGTAAGAGGGTTCCGAGGAAGACTGCCCTGACATTCCCAGAAGCGAGTGTCTGCACAAGCAGACTTGTCGCACCTGAGAAGCTCCCTGAGGGCTCCAAACAGCAAACCAGTGTTGCATGACATACAGCTAGCTGTCTTGCCCTGGAATGTCCAAGGGGCTTTTGGCAACTTGCTGATATCAAAGGCTTTTGAATTGTTTTAATGGGTGTCTGATGAATTAAAAAATTATTCCAATAGATTAAAATATTTTGTGCTTAATCATTTAAAAATTGAATTTAAAACATCTTTGAACAAAGTTTGAAAGGATAATTAAGAAACATTAAAATATATATAAATAACTGAAATATTTACCATGCACTGCTTGCTTTGATTTCCCACAAATTGCTGAGTGATTTGCTCTTCACCAAAAGTGCAAAAATTAAAAACTGTAAGCTTTCAAATTGAAATTACATTGTGACTGCAGACATTTATGAATGCTATGATTATATGTTACAAAGCTTCTGCTAATGAAATTATTTATCAAGCTAACACAACACTCAGTCCTGGAGACCAAAGAAAGGGAATAATTATTTGCTTGATGAGAAAGTACATTTCATAAAGGTGTTAGCCCTATTTTGTGTTACATCCCCAAACAAATAAATAGCATGTTTGAGATTTAAATATTTACAACAGGTTAGAAAAAAATTATATTATGCATGCTTGTATTGGATTTGGGCCAGGTTAGGTTTATTATACTTGAACAGACCTCGAGTTCTTGCCTTTTAAAACTTCTCATCAGTTGTGATGTTGGAGAAAATAATTTTCAGGATGCAAAGCTGATGAGTGAATTCAAGTTCCTGCAGAAAATGTTGAGACTGATTACTTTGAAACATTGAGCATTATATTAGAGAAAATGTTTTCTTTGATTCCTAAAGTAGTCCCCCACTTGTTTTACCTCAATTTTGAATTTCCTGTAAACCAATTGATTGATTTTGCTGCTTAGTCGACAGTTTATCGTGTTGCAATGAATGGCAGAAGGAAAACTAGATAAAACCCGTTTTTCTTCATTCAGAACTGCTATGTTCCTGCGAAACTGCATTCCATTCTCATCATAAAATCCCTGTAGTAAAAACATTTAGAAAATTTAGATGGCTTCTTGTCATTTATGTATCACGGTGGTGGGTGACTGGAACCCTCTACCAGGGGTGGTATTGGTGGAAGATATGATATTGGCATTTAAGAGGTTTTTGGATAGGCGCATGGAGGGACACGGACCACTTGCAGGCAGAGGGGATTAGCTAGCTCACTTAGCATCATGTTTACATCTCGCATTGTGGCCCAAAGAGCCTGTACTTGTGCTGTACTGTGCTATGTTTATCTACACTTTCTGCTTTAAAAAAAATTCTCTCTCTTTCTCTCTTTTTCTTTCTCTCTCTTTCTCTCTCTTTCTCTCTCTCTCTCTCTTTCTCTCTCTCTCTCTCTCGTGCTCACTCTCACTCTCACTCTCTCACACACACACACACACACACACACACACACACACACACACACACACACACACACACACACACACACACACTACTGAGGTTCAAACTACAACATGAACGTTCCACTTTTGTGCTACAATTGAGGCATAGTTAACAATATCTGCCATCAGTTAAACTTGCCCTTGCATGTTTAGATTTTTCGGATTTTGTTTCTGTATGGCAAGTTGATGAGAATGCAAGCTTACAATGCCAGAGTAAAGTAAACTAGATGTCTCAAACTTGTGAAAACAAGTCAAGCAACTGTTATCACCTTAATAAATCAGACTGAAGGATTGCAAAATAAACATAGAAACATAGAAAATAGGTGCAGGAGTAGGCCATTCGGCCCTTCGAGCCTGCACCGCCATTCAATATGATCATGGCTGATCATCCAACTCAGTATCCCATCCCTGCCTTCTCTCCATACCCCCTGATCCCTTTAGCCACAAGGGCCACATCTAACTCCCTCTTAAATATAGCCAATGAACTGGCCTCAACTACCTTCTGTGGCAGAGAATTCCAGAGATTCACCACTCTCTGTGTGAAAAATATTTTTCTCATCTCGGTCCTAAATGATTTACCCCTTATTCTTAAACTGTGACCCCTTGTTCTGGACTTCCCCAACATCGAGAACAATCTTCCTGCATCTAGCCTGTCCAACCCCTTAAGAATTTTGTAAGTTTCTATAAGATCCCCCCTCAATCTTCTAAATTCTCGCGAGTATAAGCCGAGTCTATCCAGTCTTTCTTCAAATGAAAGTCCTGACATCCCAGGAATCAGTCTGGTGAACCTTCTCTGTACTCCCTCTATGGCAAGAATGTCTTTCCTCAGATTAGGAGACCAAAACTGCACGCAATATCCAGGTGTGGTCTCACCAAGACCCTGTACAACTGCAGTAGAACCTCCCTGCTCCTATACTCTAATCCTTTTGCTATGAATGCTAACATACCATTCGCTTTCTTCACTAGTTCTCAACAGTTGAAGGATTGAGAAATAAAAGTAAATTAAATTGATTAAATTATGTTTTCACATTACATGTGAGTGACATAAATATATTGAATACATTTATTTTCAAACCAAATAATGTTTTTCACAAAATACTAATTATGCTCTGCTATTTTGATTCAAGCTGTCCTTTGTATTTTGTGGCAAAGAAGTGGTCATTTTATTTTAAGAAGTACAGATTTTTATGGATAGTTTTAGTAAAATTATAAATCTTCTATCTATAATTAGAACATTTTGTTTCCCTCTGAATAATGCTCAATCTCAGGCTAGGCTAATTTCATTGAAAATGTTGCTTTTTGTGTAATAAATGAATGAACAGAACTTTGGAATTAGTCTTTGTGGTGAAAATATCACTTGCAGAAAATAGTTTATGATTGCATTGCACAGCAACTTTGTTCTTTAGACTGAGCAGGCATTGCTTTTTAATTGATTTACGGTGCAGATGAAAACTCATTCCTGCGCTAGCTGGTAATATATTTACAATATTAAAATTGTATTTAGTTGTCAGTATATCTTGTGCATACACTGTTGATACTTTCTTTTGTATAAATTTCAGCTTGCTAAAAATCTGCCGCCTCGAACTGTTGGTTACCCATGGACACTAATTTACAGTACTGCAAAGCATGGCATGAGTCTAAAGACACTGTATCGTAGTATGACAGGTGTCGATACACCAATGCTGCTAGTTATCAAAGACAGCGATGGCCAGGTACAACAGAGACACTCAAAAGATACAGTATGTTACTTCTAGAAAAATGCGTACCGTTAGCTTTGCATAAAGTAATGTTTCAAATAGTACATTAATGCTTGCTTGTCATATTTAGTTCTGCCGTGACGATTTTCATAAATTTTGACGTCCTTTTTCATTGACATAATTTTTAATTCTGTCAGCCTGGTGGTGCTTTGGTACTATGCATGTTGCCACTTGCTGAAGATTTGCATGGTATTTCAAACCATGATGATTGGCTCTATTCCTCATTGCTATCCTGCCTCTTCCACCTAAAGTACCTGGACAGTTTCGATTCCGTCAAGGACATAAGAAGCACTGACGTAAAGGGCACATTACATGCCACTGAATACGTAGATTGTGATGGGATGCCTATAAGTGTGGGCCTGTATAACATAGATGTGTCAGAAATTATTTCATAAACCGTGACACTATTAAACTTGTGTACAATTAATTGCATACTTTTGTAGATTAAGCATTGAGCTAATTTCTAATTTCCATTATCGTGTTTTTTGCCTCCAGTTATTTGGTGCACTAGCATCAGAACCATTTAAAGTTAGCGATTGTTTTTATGGCACAGGGGAAACTTTCCTTTTCACGTTTTATCCAGAATTTAAGGTAAGAAAAACAAATCAATATGAATCCACTGAGGTTTATGTTTAATTTTGTATTCCAACACTTGGCTGCTGATCAAGCTTTTGATTGCTTTTAAAGATTCTTGTGATAATAATAGCTTGAGTCTTAGATTGGTACTCAAAATATTCCACTTAAAATTAAATTAATATTCAGAAACCTAAATATCATAAATGATGATTCATTGCTCTCCTAACTTTCTATATGGCAATTGGCTGTTTTGCCAGCCTCAGCAATCTACAAAATAAAAGCTAATTGTCAATTAGTATATGGATAAAGCTTGTATACTGATTGGTGACTTTCAGAAAAAAATAAATTTTGGCTTAAATAACTAGAGGAATTGTTTTTGCTTTAACAGGTTTAGAAAGAGGAAATAGTTATTTTCTTGTGCTGTCTGAATTACTTTATTGGCCCTTTGGGTTTGGGGACAATCACTGAATCATAGTTTACTTTTTGCTTTTTTTGTGGAAAGGAAATATGTAACTAATGGATTCTATGAAAGAGTTTGGCAGATTAAGATAATATAATAAATCAATAGTAATGTAATGGGAGCATCAACCAAATGTGTTCCAAAATGAAGTGTTTCATGGTCACATTTTCAAATTTGTTTTCGGATCTCTCAAAGTATCTTGATGAGAATTGAAATATGTGATGTTCAGAGTATTAGTTCAGGGCTCTCATTACTAATCTCATCACAATTATACCAGCTGCTTTATAGTAGGTATCACTTAGTTTCCTCCCTCTATAACTCAAGGCTGACCACTCGTATTGCAGTATCAAGTTTGATTATGGTTGCTGGCTAGCTGTATCCAGGTGTCACAAGTGTCAAAGGTTGCCTCTATTTTTATATGATAATTGGGGCCCAATTTCCTCCAAGCCCCAAGTATAACAAGAAATCTCAGCGAGAAGCCAGATGAATGTCACAACCATTGTTTTGTTGAATATGGTGTCAAATGAAGAGCCAAAGGAACAAGACTTCACATTCCCTTTTCCTGTTGCTTCCACAAATGTTGCAACTGCTTGGCATTTGGGGCACAATTGAATCTTTCACCTGCCAAATGCAAACTCATTTCTTCCCACTATCATGCATCTCCCAGTCCCAACCCCAACCCTTGGGCCCTCTTCCAATCTGTGGCCTTCCATTATACTATGCAGTTGATAATGTAGACTATGGTTAGAAAATCATTGAGGGGGAGCCGCAAGGTTTTTTAAGCAACCAGCCTCGGACAATTATCACCAGGAAGAATAATTTCCCCCTTTTGATTTGGCAAATCTAAGCACAGCACTCTATGGCTGAACAAATCCATTCTACAAATGTAACACAGTTGTACATTAATTCAACATAGAAGGTATCAGTTATCTCAGTTCAAATTGCTTTAATTTAATCATCTCATAAATTAATAAATTAGAAAATGTAAATTAAGCAGCCCAGAGTGGGACTGATGAAAATTTTGAATTTAACAAAATGTTGAAATTAAGTTGCTCAAACAGAAAAGTTGACTGAAGACATATATTGTTGTCATGTTTGTCTTTGTATTGGTGTTGGCATTTTGATTAAAGAAAATAAATCCAATTGAACAATTTTATTATTTGTCAATCACAAATAGCATCCCATATTGATCAGTGAAAAAAATGTGATTGCAATGAAATTTTCATATAAGTAAAAGTTACCCGATTTGCAATACACTTTGCAGGACTAGAGCAGCTCTTTCCAATCATTCCGCTATCCCATATTGGAGATTTTTCTTCTGTTTTATCTGTCCCTCCCAGCCATTTAAAACCAACTTTTTTTTTCCCTTTCCTGTATCTGACGCAAGATATTTGACCTGGAATGTTATTTCTTTATCTAGTTCCACAGATGTCACCTGGCTTGCTGGGTGTTTTCCCAACATTTAATTTTTTAATTTTGTGGTTGATCTTGTTGAATTTCTGTTCAGGTATTCAGGTATTAATGATGAGGTACTCTGTGATGGCAATGTCATTGAAGGTCGAGGGTAGAATCTTACTTGGCACTATTGTGGCACAAACCCATGCCTGAACGCTGTTCATTTGCTGAGGGGTTGTGAATGTCATTGAACATTCATTCATCAGCAAACATTTCCACTTTTTTACAATTTGATGGATTAAGGATGATTTGTCCAGGGGATGGAAGGATGCTGCTCTTTCCAGGGTCTGGGATGATTGTCCTCCAGCAACCACTTCTTTGAGTGAGATTCAACTCAAATTCAACTATTAGAGTGTTTTCTCTTTGATGCTATTGACTGTAGTTTCATAGGGCTTCTTCATGCCGCTTTGATCAAATACGATCTGGATACCAAGGCTATTTAAGAGTCAACCACATGGTATGGCTCTATGAAAAGGCAAGTGCTGTTTAGTGAAGTGTATCAACTACCTTGACGGGTTAAAAAAAACAAAACTAATTTTACAGTAAAGGGCCTGTCCCACTTAGGCTATTTTTAGGCGACTATCGGCGACTGTCATAGTTGTAGCAGGTTTAGCACCCCCCTTCGACATAAAATTTGAAATAAAATCATTACTTTAACAACAAAAAAAACCCAAAGTCGACACTGGCGACAACCTACGTGACCTGGTGACAACCTACGGGACCTGGCGACAACCTACGTTAACCTGGTGATAACCTACGTTAACCTGACGACAACTATGACAGCACCTACGTCAGGAGAAGTCAAGCTCATTAGCGTCAAACCCACTGTCGCCGACTGTCTCCGAAAATTTTCAACATGTTGAAAATCCAGCGGCGACCAGAAAGACACTACGACTCTTTGGGCGACTGAGGAGACTACTCACAACCATACAAGCAACACCCCGGCGACCATGTGGCGACAGCCTAGTCGCCTGGAGTCGCCTAAAAAATAGCCTAATTGGGACAGGCCCTTTACAAGCATTTTTGAGACTGGTTTGCCTAATTAGTGACTACTTTGCTGCAAATAGATTTGATGGTAAATGATGTATAGGATGGAACTGCAGATGCTGGTTTAAACTGAAGATGGACATAAAAAGCTGGAGTAACTCAGCGGGGCAGGCAGCATCTTGGGAGAGAAGGAATAGGTGACGTTTCAGGTCAAGACTCTTCTTCAGCCGTCTCGACCCGAAACGTCACCCATTCCATCTCTCCAGAAATGCTGCCTGTCCCATTGAGTTACTCCAGCTTTTGTGTCTATCTATTGATGGTAAATGATGATGTGTCTTGGCAACATGTATGCAGAAAGATCTCTCAAAATGCCAGCATCGTTGTATGTCCAAAATAGTTTTTGTGAAGCTGGGAGTTGCAGGCTATGGACCCATTGCTGGTAATTAGGATTAATTTAATTGAATGGTTGGTATGGACAGAGTTGGCAGGATGGCCTCAAAAATCTGTGCTGCATGACTCTATAACTTTGCTATAAACCATTTGTTGATTGGTCAATGTTACTTTCAGCAATTAGTGCTGTACAATTTACACCATGGATTCTGAAGAAGGGTCTCGACCCGAAACGTCACCTATTCCTTCACTCCATAGATGCTGCCTCACCCGCTGAGTTTCACCAGCATTTTTGTCTACCTTCGATTTTTCCAGCATCTGCAGTTCTTTCTTAAACCGTGGAATCTACGTCATTTTCACAGATCTATTCGTTCACTATCCATTGGTGGATAGAAATCACGTATCATGATTTATTTCTATCCTGTTCACAATTTTTCTTCCAATATATGCTTCACTAAGTTTTAAAACGCAAAATGCTATATGTGGCTGACAATTTTTCGAAAACCATGTATAGTTCCTAGGGGAAAGTGACAAACAGCACTTGAAATTGAAGGATTTTACTGTTGTTGATTAATATTTAAGTGCATGTAGTAATGTTTTTGAACAATGTGAAAAATTACTGAATATTTTTCAGATCTTCAAATGGACAGGCGATAATATGTTCTTCATAAAAGGAGATATGGATTCCTTGGCTTTCGGTGGTGGAGGGTAAATCTCTTTCAATTAATTTAGCATCTTAAGTGACACGAGACCAAGTCTCATTCCCCCAACGCAATATTCCACCAAACTGCGCATGTGCGGCTGACGGACTCGTACTGCGCAGGCGCGACTGCCGCATTGAAAGTTGTGCCGTTGACGGCAGAAATTAAGTTAAAATGAATAAAGTGAATAGAGGACCCGTGGAGGCATTTGTAAAATAGAACAAAACTTACCCGTGGAGCCGTTGGGTCCCCGTTGTGAGGCCAGGCAAGTACACACGAAGGGGAAAAAATGGCGATCTAAAAATCGACAAAGGCCCCAACTGCACAAGCGCGGATACCGGGCCCACTACGCACGCGCGGGGATGACGGGCCTCCCCCAACTGTGCAGGCACGGCTGGCAAGTGGGGGAGCTGTTTGTTAATTTAAGTTTTAAATGCAAATAACTTGTAAAATATAACATTAATCTGAACGAAAATTGTTTAATGCACACCGCAGGACAATGGTGAGTAAGGTGGGCCTAAAATTGTTGCGCTATCGTGTACCCGGAAAAACAAGATGAGAGTTTTAATTTTATAAATATATAAAAATAAAAATATATAATAAAATAATATATATAGATATATACTAGACCAAGTGCAGACCCGTTAGGTCTGTTCCCCCAACGTGCGGTTGTGGGGGGGGAGGCGGCATGCAGCGTCAGACACACTAACTATCTCCCCCCTGCACTCACGCTAATTACCCCCCTTGATATTATATTAATATTATTAATTTGCTCCTTTTACCCCATAACCACCCTATCTACTGACGCATAGCCCCCAACTTGCAGTCACATCTAGAGAGGGAGGGGGGGGCGGGGTTAGAGAGTGAGGGCAGAGAGAGAAGGGGCAGAGACAGAGAGAGAGACAGAGACACAGAGAGGGGCAAGAGGGATGGGGGTGGAGAGGAGGGGAAGAGGGAGGGTGGGTAAGGGGGGAAAGGTGGGGGAGGAGAGAGAGAGGGTGTGCTGAGAGGGGGGGAGGGGGAGGGAGGGTGGAGGGAAGGGGGTAGGGGTGTGTGGAGGGGAGGGAGGTTTAGGGGAGGGGAGGAGGGGGGAGAGGAGAGGGGGTGGAGAGAGGAGGGGGGTAGAGAGGAGGGGGGGAGAGGAGAGGGGGGAGTGATGGGGAGAGGGTGTGCTTAGAGGGGAGAGGGAGAGGTGGGGAGCAGGGAGGGTGGAGGGAAGGGGGTAGGGGTGTGTGAAGGGGAGGGAGGTTTAGGGGAGGGACGGTGGGGGAGGGGAGAAGAGGGGGAGAGAGGAGAGGGGGGAGTGATGGGGAGAGAGGGTGTGCTGAGAGGGGAGGGGGAGAGGTGGGGAGCAGGGAGGGGGAGGGAGGGTGGAGGGAAGGGGGTAGGGGTGTGGAGGGGAGGGAGGTTTAGGGGAGGGACGGTGGGGGAGGAGAGGGGGAGAGAGCGAGGTGGGGAGAGGGGAGGGGGGTAGAGGAGAGGGGGGAGTGATGGGGAGAGGGTGTGCTGAGAGGGGAGGGGAGAGGTGGGGAGCAGGGAGGGGGAGGGAGGGTGGAGGGAAGGGGGTAGGGGTGTGTGGAGGGGAGGGGGTTTAGGGGAGGAATGGGGATGGAGGGGAGGGGGGGGAGAAAAAGAGGGGGGGAGAGGAGAGGGGAGGGGGGGAGAACCTAAAAAACATTTTAGAACCAAAAAAGACACCTTCTGCAAGCATTGTAGAACCAAAAGAGACACTTTTTGCAAACATTTTAGAACCAATAAACACTTTTTGCAAACATTTTAGAACCAATAGACACATTCTGCAAGCGTTTTAGAACCACTAAGGACACTTACATTTGAGTAGACATGTGTTCAGTGTTATTCACAGCTCAGAGAAACGTGACCCTCTGCCTTCCTCCAGCTTGCAGACACTGATTGAGGCACACCACTTCCTGGTTTTATAGTCCCTCCCCCCTGCCACCAGCAGGGGCAGCAGAGAGAAGGGGGAATTTTGTAAAATCATTAATATCTCTCTCATTTTTCATCGACGGGAAAAATCCTCGGCACACATACGGCGGAGGGGGGCTCTGAGTGGAAATTGCAGCACAGATGGCCAAAACCGGTCAAGAACAGACTTTTAGTAATATAGATATCTATATATATTATAGATATATTCAAACTTAAAGCACAAGGTATTGGAGGTTCAGTATTGATGTGGATAGAGAACTGGCTGGCAGACAGGAAGCTAAGAGTAGGAGTAAACGGGTCCTTTTCAGAATGGCAGGCAGTGACTAGTGGGGTACCGCAAGGCTCAGTGCAGGGACCCCAGCTATTTACAAGATATATTAATGATTTGGACGAGGGAATTGAATGCAACATCTCCATGTTTGCGGATGACAAGAAGCTGGGGGGCTGTGTTAGCTGTGTGGAGGATGCTAGGAGGCTGCAAGGTGACTTGGATAGGTTGGGTGAGTGGGCAAATGCATGGCAGATGCAGTATAATGTGGATAAATGTGAGGTTATCCACTTTGGTGGCAAGAACAAGAAAGTAGACTATTATCTGAATGGTGGCTGATTAGGAAAAGGGGAGATGCAACGAGACCTGGGTGTCATGGTACACCAGTCATTGAAAGTAGGCATGCAGGTGAAGCAGGCAGTGAAGAAAGCGAATGGTATGTTAGCATTCATAGCAAAGGGATTTGAGTATAGGAGCAGGGAGGTTCTACTGCAGTTGTACAGGGCCTTGGTAAGACCACACCTGGAGTATTGCGTACAGTTTTGGTCTCCAAATCTGAGGAAAGACATTCTTGCCACAGAGGGAGTACAGAGAAGGTTCACCAGACTGATTCCTGGGATGGCAGGACTTTCATATGAAGAAAGACTGGATAGGCTCGGCTTGTACTCGCTAGAATTTAGAAGATTGAGGGGGGATCTTATAGAAACTTACAAAATTCTTAAGGGGTTGGACAGGCTAGATGCAGGAAGATTGTTCCTGATGTTGGGGAAGTCCAGAACAAGGGGTCACAGTTTAATGATAAGGGGGAAGTCTTTTAGGACCGAGATGAGAAAAAAAATGTTCACACAGAGAGTGGTGAATCTGTGGAATTCTCTGCCACAGAAAGTAGTTGAGGCCAGTTCATTGGCTATATTTAAGAGGGAGTTAGATGTGGCCCTTGTGGCTAAAGGGATCAGGGGATATGGAGAGAAGACAGGTACAGGATATTGAGTTGGATGATCAGCCATGATCATATTTAATGGCGGTGCAAGCTCGAAGGGCCGAATGGCCTACTCCTGCACCTATTTTCTATGTTTCTATATAGAAGATAGATAGATTCCAACAAGAAAGCTCTTAATTATCGATAAGAATTCTTTCTAACAATCTTCACGAATATTTTTGTGGAAGTATAGCTTTTACAAAACTTATTAGAAATGTAAAATTTGAAACCTTATGAGCACATTTAACAAATTCTATCTTGTCCAAGCACTTTACATTATGGGAGACCCAATCAAAATTGAAATCTCCCATTAATATTAGCTTATTATTTTTCCTGCTATCTGCAGTCTGCCTGCACATCTGTTCCTCAAATTCACACTGTCTTTTGGAAGGCCCATCAGTGATCATTCTCTTTCTCTTTCTACCTACATAGCCTCACTTTATGATTACTCAAGAATATCTCTGAACACTGTAGTTGTGTCCCTGTGCTCAAAAGGTCCCACAACCCCTCCTCTCTTACCTGCGTCTCTTATCACACCTGTAGTAGCATCTGTACCCTGGAATATTGAACTATCATATCTACGCTTCTCTAAGCTATATATCTATAGAGGCTATAATATTCCAGTCCTCCAAGCCAAACCACGCCTGATTTTGTTCATCATGTCTGTTAGGCCTCTAGCATTGACATACAGTTTAAACCACTGGTCTTTCCTCTTTATACCTGCCTGTCCTATCTACTCATCTTTGAATACAGTATTTGTAGCCCCAAGTGCTCTTCTGTCTCCTTTCTGCTCTAAGACCCTCCCCATCTAGTTTCAATCCTTATGAGTAGCACTAGCAAATCACCCTCCCAGGACATTAGTTCTCCTCCAGTTTAGGTGCAATCCGTCCCTCTTGAACAGGTCACCTCTGCCACAGAAGGGGTGCCAATGATCCAAAACATGAATCATTGCCCCCTTCAGTTTCTCAGCTATGTATTTGTCTGGCCTATACTTCTATTCCTCTCATCACTTAGCACGAGGCATTTAAAGTAATCCAGGGGTAACCACCCCTAAGGTCCTGCTTTTGAATGGTCTATCTTAGCTGCCTAAAGTATTGACTCCAGGATCTTACACTCCCTGATTGACAACCCAGCTAGTATGGTATGGTTATTCTGTTTCCCCAGAAGCAGTGGAACCTGGCCTTTAGAGATACCATGGACACAAACTTGCTCTGCCAAAAACATCCAATAGGTTAAAGAATACTATGTCAACATCTGTCTTTTCTTCTTTTCCTTCTGCAACATATTCCCTAGCCTGCAGCACCTTGACCATTATGCAGTTAATATGTTTGTACAATGAATATCCCAACATATCCAACCATACCTAATTTTCAACATATGGCAATTATTCAAAACGTCTAGGAGGGCAGAGAGTGAAATTCTCACAGATTGGGAGGGAGGTACAGGTGGAACATTGGGTAGGAAAGGGAGCATTAACATCAAAATTGTTGAAAATTGATTCCAACTCATTTCCCTAGACTGTCCGAACTGTTTGTTCACCTGCCTGGATTCTCATTGTCAAAGCCTAAAGGGCCTCTCACTTGGCTGTCATTCGCGCTCCATTTACGCAACCTGCTAGCGTGTGGGTAGCACGGGACGTGCGCATGGAGTGGTGCGGAGGAGTGTGGAGTGGCGTCGAGGAGTGTGGACTTCGTCCTGAACGAAATCTTCACGCACCACCGGCCTGTCGCGTAACTGACGGTCAAAGTAGAACAGGCCCAAGACCCTGGCGCGGTGCAACGTCTCACCTCCAACAGCAACAGAAGCAGGCAAATGATCGCCGAACTCGGCCTGGGGCTCACAGCCGTTGCGGATCAGGATCCGCCCCCACTTCTACTCCCAGAGCGGGGCCAAGACGATTGGAGATAGACACAAAATCCAGGAGTAACTCAGCAGGTCCGGCAGCATCTCTGGAGAGAAGCAATGGAGAGAATCTCTGCATCTCTGGAGAGAAGCAAAAAAAAAAAAAGTGGCGCGGCTGTCCAGTCACTGTTGTGGCAGCTCCGCGAAAACTGTATTTTTAACTTTCATGTTCCTTTTTAACTTATTTCTAAGTTCTAACTCCCTAGTACTAACGAAGTATGGTAGGGAAACCATCTTAAATCTATATTCTTGCGCAAACGGAGACTTTTTAAACGCTGTACTTACCGATCCAGCGTGGCCAGCAGAGATCAACAGAGGCTGCTGCAGCAACAATGGGAGCACGGCTACAAGGAAAACCCGGAGAAAACATCGAGGTAAGGGATCGGGGGGGATTCGGAATAGGCTGAGAGCCCAAGCCTTTCGTCCTCCTCTGCCCAGCATTCTTCTGGCGATTGCCCAGTCCCTGGAAAACAACCTGGATGACCTCAGGGCGAGGATCAGAATCCAGCGGGACATAAGGGACTGCAACACCCTCTGCCTGACCGAAACATGGCTGACCTCGCTGATTCCGGATCAGGTAATCTGCCCAACTGAGTCCTTCACTGTCCATCGTGCTGACAGAACAGAAGCATCTGGGAAATCCAAGGGTGGAGGAGTCTGCTTCAATAACAACTGCTGCAACCCTGGAAATATCAAAATGCTTTCCCGTTCCTGCATGCTGGACCTGGAGCACCTGACGATCTCGTGCCGCCCATTCTACCTTCCCCGGGAGTTCGGCTCAGTGATCGTCACAGCCGTCTACATTCCAACGCATGCGGACACCGACGTGGCACTATCGGCCCTACACGATGTGCTATGTCGACATCAAAACACGTACCTGGATGCGGCTATGGTGGTGGCTGGAGATTTTAATAACTCAAATCTCAAGAAGGTCATGCCGTACTTCTACCAACACAACACCCCACCAGGAGGGAAAGAACATTGGACCACTGCTATACGCCGTTCTGGAAGGGCTACAAGGCCGTTTCACTCCGTCCCCTAGGAAAATCTGACCATGCTGCCATTTTCCTGCTGCCGGAGTATAAACAGGATAGTTCGGGAAGCGGCAGTGACGAGGGACGTAAAGCGGTGGTCCAACCAGTCAGAGGCCATGCTGCAAGATGCACTGAGCGATGTCGACTGGAATATGTTCCAAGCAAGTTCCAGTGACATCAGTGAGTTTGCGGAAGCAGTCACGGACTTCATCGCAACAATAACCGACAACAACGTCCCCACGGTAAGGGTAAGCACCTTTCCGAATCAAAAACCCTGGGTGGACAGGTCCGTTCGTGTTGCCTTGAATGCTCGCACCGCTGCCTATAACTCGGGCCTGGCATCCGGAAATATGGACATCTACAAGGTAGAGTCCTACCGACTGCGAGGGGCAGTGAAGGACGCAAAAATTAGGTACAGGGACAAGATGGAGTCACAGATGGAAGAGCAGGACACCAGACGCCTGTGGCAGGGGCTACGGACTGTAACCAACTACCGGAGCACCCCACCCTCATCCGCAAATGCCGGCACCTCCATAGCTGATGACCTGAACTCCTTTTACGCTCGTTTCGAGACGGGCAACACCACCCCAGGTCTGCCGACTAACGACAATACCGCCAGCTAATGAAGCAGAAGGGAGGAATGTGCACACATTCTCGCTGTCCGAGCACGATGTGAGGAGGGCTCTGACACGGGTGAACACGAAGAAAGCTGCAGGCCCCGATGGCATCTCGGGGCGAGTTCTCAAGTCCTGTGCTACGCAGCTAGCTCCGGTGCTCACTACAATATTCAACCTCTCTCTAGACAAGTCCATGGTCCCTGCCTGCTTCAAAAAACCTAAAAATGCCTCCCTAGCCTGTCTGAATGACTACCGTCCGGTGGCCCTCACCTCGGTAGTCTTGAAATGCTTTGAGAGGCTGGTGAAGAAACACATCTGCGCCTTCCTCCCTCGCAACATGGACCCGTTACAATTCGCATACCGTCCGAACAGATCCACGGACGATGCCATCTCCCAGGTTTTGCACACCGCTCTCTCTCATCTTGACAGCCAGAAGGGGGGGCTACGTGAGGATGCTGTTCATAGACTTCAGTTCAGCCTTCAACACAATAGTCCCCACCAGACTGGCCGAGAAGCTACTGGAATTAGGGCTCAACACCCCACTGTGTGCCTGGGCCCTGGACTTTCTCACCGCCAGGCCCCAGGTAGTCAAGATGGGAAGGAATACATCGGTCCCTCACCCTGAGCACAGGATCACCCCAGGGTTGCGTCCTCAGCCCCCTATTGTACTCCCTGTACACACATGACTGTGTGGCTAGGTTCAGCTCCAACTCGATAATCAAGTTTGCTGATGACACTGTGGTGGTGGGTCTGATCTCAAACAACGATGAGAAGGCCTACCAGGAGGAGGTGGCTGATCTGGCACTCTGGTGTCAGGACAACAGCCTCCTCTTGAACATCAAAAATACTAAGAAGCTAATCGTGGACTTTCCTCAATTGCCTTTACCACCTCAGGCAATTGAGGAAATTCAGAGTGTCTCCGAGGATCCTCCAGTGCTTCTACTCGGTTGTGGAAAGCATCTTGTCCGGAAATATCACCATCTGGTTTGGGAATTGCTCTGCCCAGGACAAGAAGGCTCTGCAGAGAGTAGTGCGTTCGGCCGAACGCACTATGGGAACTTCACTCGCCCCCCTGCAGTAACTATACATCAGGAGGTGCAACTCCAGAGCCAATAAGATCATGGGAGATCCCTTCCACCCCTGCAACGGACTGTTCCAGCTGCTACGGTCAGGCAAACGCTTACGTTGCCATGCTGTGAGAACGGAGAGGTTGAGAAGGAGTTTCTTCCCAGAGGCCATTTGGACTGTAAACTTCTATTCACCAGGGACTAACTTTACTGTACCATTCTACTGTTTTTTTTTTTAAATTGCTGGGGTTTTTTCCCCTTTTCCTTCCGCCCACAATATTTAATATGTAAAAGAATGTGTGATTCTGTTACATTCTGTTTGTAGTTTGTTTTTTGCACAAAGTCCGCGAGCATTGCCACTTTTCATTTCATTGCACATCTCGTATGTGTATGTGACGAATAAACTTGACTTGACCTGACTTGACGTTTCGGGTCGAGACCCTTCTTCAGACTGACCCTTCTCTCCAGAGATGCTGCCGGTCCCGCTGAGTTACTCCAGCATTTTGTGTCCATCTTCAAATGACGTCATGCGCTCCAGGCGGCTGTGCGGACGCATTATGTCGCGCGTCAGTCAATACCGGCTTGTCGCGTAAGTGGCGGCCTAAGTGGGACAGGCCCTTAACAGCCTAACCACCCCCCCTGATAATGAAATACGTTTTCTGCCATTTGTGGGTTAAAGTATTCAGGAAACAATGACAGATTTGTTTGAATCCAGATCACTGACGGTTAAAGGGGTGGAAGAGTTTCACAGAGATCCATTTATTCCTACACTGAGGATTTGATATTATTATTGGAGGTTGTTAGAGCAAATCATCTTACCATGAACCATTCAAAATTAAATCAAAATTATTTTCCTTCAGACAAATCGAAAATATTTGTTTCTATTATTATATAAGCTTGATTTAAAACAGCATTAAATGTGAATTACCTGATGCCCTGGCATAGATGTAAAGGGCCTGTCCCACTTGGGCGTTATTTGCGCGTCATTTACGTGACATAATTTACGCGTGCATGGCGCGTGGTGAGACATGGTGGCATAGGCAGTGGCGCGCGGCGCCCCAGTATTTTGGGATTCTCAAAATCCTCGAGCGTCACCTGCGTGACGCGCAAATGACACCCAAGTGGGACAGACCCTTTAGTCGCTACTAATTGAGTATTACTAAATTGTCAGAAGTAACTTTAAACTGATTGTAAGATATTTGTAAAATGTTATTGGAACATTCTTAAACTCCATTTTCACATTGCATGTCTGATCAAGGCCATGGGGTCATTATTCTTAATTATTCTTAACCCTTGACCATTCTTAAGGATGTATAAGGGATTAAACTATTATGCAGCTTTTTACAAAAAAAAATTGTTTCAGGGAGGATTTATTTATGCAATTCATTTAAGCTGCAACCTATATTAGAATTGGAAATACTTGGACTTGTTTGAACAGATCCTACTTAATTTATATGGACACAAAACACTTAAAGTATTATTCATTTTATTTCCTTCAATTACACGTTCTGAGGAAATATGACATATTTGCGAAGTACTGTATTCAAAGGTTTCAAAGGTCATTTATTGTCACATGTACCAATTAAGGTACAGTGATATGCAAATTACTATACAGACATACTAAAAAAAAAGCAACAAGATACACAACAACATAAAAGTTAACATAAACCGCAGCAGATTCCCCACATTCCTCACTGTGATGGAAGGCAAAAAAGTCCAAACTTCTTCCTCTTTATTCTCATGCGGCCAGGGCAGTCGAACCATCCGTCAGGCGATCGAAGCTTCAGCTTCATGGCGGTCGTAGCTTCCTTATTGGGGGCGGTCGAAGCTCCTGCGTTGGGGCGATCGAAACTCCCGCGTCGGGGCGGTCGAAGCTCCTGCAGCTTGGAGTTCCCGAAGTCGGTCTGACCAGAGACCGCGATGTTAAGTCTGCAAGCACCCACGATTGGAGCTTTGAGGTCGATCCCTGGCAAAGGGATCACGGGCTCCACGATGTTAAAAGTCCCGTAGGCTCCCCGCAGTGGAGCTCTCAAAAGTCGGTCTCAAGCAAAGGCCGCCAACTCTTTGATGTTAGGCCACAGATACGATACGGAAAAAAATTTGCATCTCCGTCGAGGTAAGAGGTTAGAAATAGTTTCCCCCTCCCACATAAAACAAGCGAAAGAACATACTAAAAACATACATTTAACACATACTATTAAAAAACAAAGAAGGAAGGGACAGACAGACTTTTGGCGAGGCACCACCGGAGATGTTAGGGCAATTAATGGATAGCTGAATAGGAAGGAGAATGAAATAGAAAGATATGCTCCAAAGGGTAGACGATCGGGTCGTAGATTACTGTTGAAATTTATGCACTTTGCAGACCATCTTCATCTTCCCTTTTAAACATGTTTTTCTATTTCATTTTCCTTCCTGCTCAGCTATCTATTAATAACCTTAACGTCTCCAGGTGGTGGCAGCTTCCACGTTTCTTATAGTAGAGATGTTTCTCTGGCATTCCTTATGCATTTATTAATGATTTAGTTTGACCCTCACCACCTCCCACAGGAAACATCTAGCATTTTATCTGATCACTCAAATTAATTAATTATTGTAGAATGCTAACTCTCATTTCCATATTTCATTGCAAGGAAGGAGTCCACTTTGTCTCATTGAGTACAAGCTGGTTAATAAAGTAATCTAATTTCTACATATATATTTCCTGTGATCTATTCTCCCCATATCACCTATTTCATCTACCTACATACCAAGGGCAATTTACATAGGACAATAAACCCACCAATCCATGTGTCTTTAGGGTGCAGAAGAAAACCAGAGAACCCTGGGGGTAAACGAATAGGATCGAAGCTGGATCCCCAGTGTAATGAAGCAATAGTGACACTGTGCAACCCTCTCTGTAGACATAATCTATGCTTTAGGATTATCTCTGTGACTTTTCTCAAGTAAAAACGTGATTGAACTAGTATTAATATTTCCATTTTCCATACAACTAATTCATTTTATTCTTTACAGAGGAGAAATTGGATTGTGGTTGGATGGAGATCTGTACCATGGGCGCAGCCACGCGTGTAAAACATTTGACAATTGCATCCTTTCAAAGAAAGAAGATTTCTATGTACAGGACATTGAAATATGGGCTTTTGAGTGAAAAATATTTCACATAAGCACTGAAGAAATTAATGTTCCTCTCGACTGTAGGACCCCAAAACCTAAATGTATCAGTGCAGCAAAGATGAATCTCAGCATATCAAAACTGACGTTCCAGCCTTCATTAGAGCAACCCAACCAATTTCATTAAGGGGTAACTAGAGTGAACTTGCTTTAAGTGGTGAAGCTTATTGAAAATAACTGAAGTGATGATGCTACGTTTGTCAAATATATAATATCTAAATTCTAAATATCAGCCTCTGGTCCAGGTTAAATTAATTCATGAAAACCCAGTTAATCAAACTGAATCCTGACATGTTGAAATTGCAGGCGTGATCCGATCAAAACCAAGCAAATAAATATTCCTATCTTATGGATGTGAATCTGGTTTTGATTTGTTAGGGAATTTAGTTTTGATTTGTTTGGGGAAAATAAATCTGGGTAAAGCCGTTCTTGCTGCAAGTTCAGGATACATACTGTAAACATTTTGGCTTTGGTCGCACAAAATAGCTTGGATTGCTCCAAATGTTCAACCATTTTTAAATAATACTGCAGTCTTCTCGCAAAGCTAATGGAAAAAATAGAAATATGTCAAGAAATAAGCCTCACGTCAACAGAGTTGTAGGTTTGTTTTATGCTGCAAAGGTGAAGGAGTATATTTAGTATTTATTGGGTATATATTTATCCTACTATTTAGCTTCATAGCACACTAAACTCCCAAGCACATACTGAGTACCCATAGTTGTGCTGTCTGTCAATGTGTGTACATTGTGAGTGCAACTAACACCACCCTACAACAGGATAGTGTAGGTACTGTTGATAGTAGGATAATTTTATCGAGTTGTGAAATTTGCAAATTAGTCGTGACCTCAAACCACCTAAGCAGCTATGTTTCACAGTAATTTCTGGCCTTGTCATAGAGAATGAATAGAGCCAGTGAAAGCAAAGCTTTTGTCTGTATTTAGTCAAGTCTGAAACATCACTTTTAAAAAAAACCAAATTAAAATATTTCTGTTCTGGGTGTGACGGTTACTTCTAGTGCTGAAAATCCAGCTGTTCCAAGTGCATTGTATATTAACCTGTAAATTAAAGGAAAATGTACACTGTTCCACAGTTTAAAAAAAGTGGAATGGTGAATTGATTATAATATTTTGAATTACAATAAAAATTAACTCAGGCCTGTTAATTTTAATGGCTTTAGTTGCAGCCAATTGTTTAGTACATTTCCAAATTTAAGTTTTGGATTGTTGGAAGAGAGTTTGCTGCTACAGTTCAAAAAGGCATATTTTCTGAACTATGTTTATGCTGAATGTGAAAAATACATCAGTTTGCTCTGTTTTTGCCTAATGTACTGTAACTTTGATGGGATGTAGCCTGACTGTTTACAGATTTTTTTTTCAAAATGAATCACATAATCTAACAGCTTTTCTTCCCCTTCAGTCCTCCCTCCACAGCAGTATTATTGTCTTTGTGGAGTTGCCGCTACCCATATATTTAAAAAATATTTAAAGTCCTAGAATTATCACAGTACTGCAATGTAATGGTGATGTATAGTAGAATAAATTATTGGAACCATATATCCTTGTCTGAATTCATTTGGTTTCATAAATCATACAGTATAGGTGGAGGCCACTCATCTATCAGAGATACCAGCTCTTTGCAAGTTATTGGTTTGTTCCCAAAGTGTTTGTTTTTACCACCAAGTAAGAATGCATTTCATTTTGAAGGTGACTATTAACTCTGACTTTTTCAGGTGGTGCATTGAAAATTATAACGTCTACAATGTGTATATATTAAAATGAAATAAAATAATCTTTCTTCTAATTCTTTTGGCCATTATTTTAAATCTGTCCTTTATTTATTGAAGTTTGTGATATTAAAACAGTTGTTTGGTTACACCCTCAAATATTTTTAAATAATTATTAAGTCTCCCCTTAAACTTGCCACTGTAAGAACAATCTTTTTTAGACTCCACCAAGCAGTAAATCAAATATATCATGGATCATAAATCCCAAACCACTGCAGATGCTGTACATGTAAAATGGAAACAGAAAATGCTGGATATACTCAGGTAGTCAGTCTGCTTCTGGGGGAAGAGGAGCCGAGCTAATGTCTCGAGTTGAAGACCCTTGCGATGTTGTGATTATGTTTTCTTCCCACAGATGTGACCTGACCTGGTTATTTCCTTCCTTACCTGGGTATGTTCATCACAATAATCAGCGACTGATCATTTTGAGTACAATTGCTGGTGATCTGGTAGTAAAGTTTCCTCTAAACAGCAGTTAGAATTGAAGGAAAATATTAATAGTGATGCTGACCATTTAGACGTCTATTATATGTTGCCCCTCAGCCATTTTCTAGCTCAGAATGTCATGAAAATCAAGAGAATTCCATTCTGCTCCCATTTAGCTGCTAATGCCTAAGTTTACGTTGTGTGTTGTACACATGGTTTTCTCACCTTGTACTGATCCTCATTTAAATCTGTCATTATTGTGCACCAGGAAAACAGTGAATGGAAGGGCTCTAAGTAGTGTTGTAGAGCAGAGGCATCTAGGAATGCAGGTGCATAGTTTCCTGAAGGTGGAGTCGCAGGTAGATCAGGTGGTCAAAAGGTTTTTGGCACATTGGCCCTTCATTAGCCAGAGTATTAAGTATAGAAGTTGGGAGGTCATGTTGCAGTTGTATAAGACGTTGGCGAGGCCACATTTACAGTATTGTGTTCAGTTCTGGGCACCAAGTTACAGGAAAGAAGGTGTCAAGCTGGAAAAGGTACAGAGAAAATTTACGAAAATGTTGCCAGGACTAGAGTGTCTGAGCCAGGGGTGGAAATCCCGGCGGGTGGGGGTGGGGGGGGGGGGGGCAGGTGGGATACGTCCCCCCCCTATTTTGAGAGGAGGGGGACAGTCCCCTCCCCCCATTTTTTGTAATCCGGATTTTAAACACCGGTGAAATCTCCACTTTCATAAGACATAAGGCATAAGACAGTGGGGGTGGGACTGCTGATCGAGGGCGCCGATTGGACGAGAAAGACGTCGGTCAGCAGGCAATGGGGGCGGGACATGATAACTCAGCGCAATGATTGGCGGAGGGAGACGTGCCAAAACACTCCCAGCACAGACCTGCACCTCATCAGCAGCCAGAATCGATCCCGGCTCTCCGGCGCTGTCCCGTCCCCATCCGAGTGCCCAACCCCCCATGCCAGGGGGGTGGCCAGAGACGTCGGGAGTCAGACGGGCGCGGTGCCCCCAGGCCCACAGACAAGCAGCGCTAAACCCAGCTCAACTCTGCCTGTCCCGCCTCTGATGTCATCCAATGCCTCTGATGTCATCCAATTGTGCAAGATTTCTCTTGTATCATTTTTTTAATATAGTCATATGAAATGGCTTATTTCCCCGTTACTACATCATTACCGTTCCGCACCTCTCGGTATCTTTAGTTCCCCTCTTTTTCCTTATGTGAATGCTATCCAGTAGCAGCAACTTAAAAACATAGTACCTGTTCCTTGGTACAATCTGGCATCAATGTTATTTAACCCCTTTGATCTATCAGATTGTGTAAATAATCACACCCTTCTATTCCTAATGACTCCTTTCCTTTGTGAGCTATGGAGTCAGCATCCCATTCAATGGTGGTGCCAACTGCATACCATATATCCACATTATTACTGAGGGTGATTTGATCCTCTCCCAGCCTTGGTCCCTGTAAAGGTCTCGTGCTGAAGCCTTCATCGAGGGGTTTTGTTACCTCCAGTGTAGATACTGTAAGGCAGTCATGGAATCCTCCTGCATTCTACCCTGTGTAACGTGGAGGTCAATCAAAACGTCTGTGACCAATTCGCTCCTCATTCCTGTGCCTACTAACCTACACATGTTGCTAGTTGCATAAGACACTATTTTTAAATTAATTTTGTTTTCAAGTTGTTTTGTGGAATTGCCATTTTGCAATCTCCAAAATATTCAGTTCAGGTCTCCCAACATTATAACCATATAACAATTACAGCACAGAAACAGGCCATCTCGGCCCTACAAGTCCGTGCCGAACACTTATTTTCCCCTAGTCCCATCTACCTGCACTCAGACCATAACCCTCCACATGTTGCATTCTGGATTTTATTTTCACTTCCACTAGGAGCGGTGCCTTCAGATATCTCAGCTCAGTGACCTGGAATCCATTCTCTAAGCACCTCTGCTTCTCTATTTTCCCTTTAAAATGCTTGATCACACCTACATCCTAGATCAGGCTTGTGATTACCAAGCAGCATCAGCAAAACTAAAGTTAGTCATACAAAATTGAAACATGCCCTTTGACCCACCGACTCCTGGCCAATCTTCAAGCATTCATTTTACACAAATCCTACACTAATCCCATTCATTCTTCCGACATTCTCATAAATTCACTGAAGACAATGGAAATAAATGTTCCAGTAGTTGGAGTCGTATCTCACTCAAATGAAAATGCTTGTGATTGTTGGAAGTTACTCATCCTCATTTCAGGATTCCTCATCACAATGGACCAGCCCAAACATTTTAGCTGTTTCTTCAAAGGATCAGATGTAGGGATGTTTGCAACATCTCAGCAAATGATGCAGCCCAATCGTGCATGCAACAATATTCAGGGATGGGCTGTCAAATGCAAGGTAATGACCATCTTCAACAATAATCTAACCACTACCCTTGATATTCAATGTTTTGTGTCGTCATTATTCTAATTATTAATACCCAAGGTAATAATCTGAAACTCAACTAACTGCCCGACTATCAGGCCTGATAAAAGTCTCGGAAAGCTGCAGCATGTAACTCACACCCTCCATATCTGTCGTCACAAAGCGCAAATTTTCCTTTTCACTTGCCTGGATGGCAACCTTCAAGAAGCTCAAAAGCATCCAGTATAAAATAGCTACCTTGATTGGCACGTCACTCATCACTGCATCACCAGCTCAATGTATACCTCTCAGGCTGTTCTGACAGTACTACCTAAATCTGCAATTTACCAGCAAAAGGACCAGGAAAACAGGCACAGGAGAAAACCACAACATACATTTTGTGGAAGGGATTTATATGACAACGTTTGTGAATGAAAGCCTTGGAACAAATCTCACTGCTGAACTTGGACGCAGTACTGAAGCAAGGTCAAGAGATTCAAGAGAGAGTTTATAGTCATGTGTCTCAGATAGGACAATGAAATTCTTGCTTTGCTTCAACACAATAGAATATAGTGGGCATAAATACAGATCAGTGTGTCCATATACCATTGAATAAATATATACACAGATAAATAAACAGCCCATGGAATGGGCTATTAATGTTCAGAGCTTTGTATGTTGGCTGTCGGGAAGCAGCTATTCCTGAACCTGGATGTTGCAAATTTCAGGCTCCTGTACCTTCTACCTGAGGGCAGCGGGGAGATGAGTGAGTGGCCAGGATGGTGTGTGTCCTTGATGATGCTGGCAGCCTTTTTGAAGCAGCGGCTGCGGTAGATCCCCTCGATGGTAGGGAGGTCAGGGGAGTCAGACAAATATGATCAGTTCTCATACGATGAGCAGTGAGGCAGCTGAAAATTCAGGAGCATTAACTACTGGACGCTTACTGGAAAATTATGGTATGGTATGCTGTGTCAGAAAAGGTTGCTGTGTGACATGAAATGAGAGAAGAGCAAAATCAAGTGGAATTCTCTGCCACAGAAGGTAGTGGGGGGCCAATTCACTGGGTGCTTTCATGAGAGAGTTAGATTTAGCTCTTGGGGCTAAAGGAATCAAGGGATATGGGGAACAAGCAGGAACAGGGTACTGATTTTAGATGATCAGCCATGATCATTATAATCATTTCGGCAGGTTTGAGGCACTGAACACCACTACAATGAGGAAATTAGAGCCTCAACCAGGAGAACAGACACTGTCTTTTGAAACTGCTGAAGTCCGCAAAATCCTGGAGGGTATTGACCAGCGAAAGGCAGCCGGACCGGATAACATACCGGGGCGTCTGCTTAGGGGATGTGCCGACCAGCTGGCTCTGGTTCTGACAGACATTTTTAACATCTCCCTGAACCAGGCCATTGTTCCATCATGTTTCAAGACAGCCACCATCATACCAGTTCCCAAAAAGTCTACAATAACCTGCCTGAATGATTACCGCCCCGTAGCACTCACACCAATAATAATGAAGTGCTTTGAGAGGCTTATCAAGCAGCACATGGTCTCTAAACTCCCCTCCAGTTTTGACCCGTTCCAGTTTGCTTATCGCCCGAACCGCTCCACAGAGGATGCTATTTCCTCTGTAGTCCACCTGAGCCTACAACACCTGGAGGAGAGGAACACCCACGTGCGGATGCTGTTTGTTGATTTCAGCTCAGCATTTAACACGATAATCCCCCAGCATCTGGTGAGCAAACTGGCACCCCTAGGTTTCAATACCATACTATGCAACTGGATCCTGGATTTCCTTTCTGAAAGACCCCAGTCTGTGCGGGTGGGGAAGAACACCTCCTCGGTCATCACACTGAGCACCGGATCCCCTCAGGGCTGTGTCCTGAGACCGCTGCTCTTCACATTGATGACACATGACTGTGTCGCCAGGTCCACTACTAACCATATCATCAAATACGCGGATGACACAACAGTAGTGGGCCTCATCCGCAATAACGACGACCAGGCATATAGAGAGGAGGTGGAACAGCTCGTGAGCTGGTGCAGCAGGAACAACCTTCTCCTAAATGTGAACAAAACCAAGGAGATTGTCGTCGATTTCAGAAGGAAAATTCAGCCCAGTCACACTCCACTTTGCATCAACAACTCAGCAGTGGAGCAGGTGAAAAGGATCAAGTTCCTGGGGGTGCATATAACGGACACCTTAAACTGGTCCACAAACATTACATCTCTGGCAAAACGGGCACAGCAGCGGTTGTACTTCCTCTGCAGGTTGAGAAGTTTACACCTCCACCCTCCCATCCTCGCCACCTTCTACAGAAGCACAATTGAGTCGGTCATGACCAGCTGCATCTCTACGTGGTGCGGCAGCTGTACAGCTGCGGACTGGAAGTGCCTTCAGGGAGTGGTGAGGACAGCGGGAAAAATCATTGGGACTTCTCTTCCTTCAATCATGGACATGGGGTACAAGCGCTGCCTGACAAGAGCTAAGGGCATTACCAGAGCCCCCACACACCCACAATTTGGACTGTTTATACTGCTTAACTCTGGGAGGAGGTACCGCAGCATGAAGAGCGGGACAACCAGGTTCTGCAACAGCTTCATCCCCCAGGCCATAAGATTACTGAACAATCAACAAAACCGAGGCTAGAACTTTTTAAATATCGACACTTTAAAAAAAAAACTTTTTATATATATTTATTTTACAGAACCATGCACATGAGGCATTTTTATGGATGCACCTAGCACTTTTACTTTTACTATTTACCTGATTGGAGAGTCAAATGCAACAAAATTTTGTTCAAGGTGCACTGTGTCTAGGTGTATATCTGAATGACAATAAAGTTTTCATTCATTCATTGAATGGTGGTGTTGGCTTGAATAGCCTACTCCTGCACCTATGCTTCTAAGCCAAATATGGACTCGCTGCTAATGGTCCTTGCTTGTCTGTAGGTGCCTGGCTTGGATGCAGAGGTCTGGCCAGTTCACTTGGAGTGTTGCCAGCAAGGATCTGTGCAATGTTTACCTGGTTTACCAGGTCACCGATCACATGCTGCTGTGATCGGTGACCTGGTAAACCAGGTAAACATTGTGCATTACCTCTTAACAATGGTTTCATTGTTAAGAGGTAATGTTGGGTATGGGAGTCCAGCCTCTTGTCAAAGCCTTGTAACAAATCTCTGTTACACATACATTTAAAACTATTTAAATTGTTATAAATGAATACAAATTTGAATGATTTATAAAAAATATACAAATTTGATAAAAGTGCAAGCATTAATTGAAAGCATTAACTAAAATAAACTAAGTAAAATTATATAACATGTTGGAACTTTTTTCACTTAATCTCCAGGTTAAAAAATCCCCTTCTGTGTGAGTAGGGATCCAATCCTAGTCCACTACTGCCAGACATAGTGTCCGAGGGATAGACTCACCTTTAATTGTGAGAAATTGCAGTATTGCCTCAAATGGTGGCTTGGGTGCTTTGGCTTGAAGTTGAAAGGCACTACTTGCTGCAAATTGTGGCTTGGGTGCTTTGGCTTGAAGTTGAAAGGCACTACTTGCTGCAAATGGTGGCTTGGGTGCTTTGGCTTGAAGTTGAAAGGCACTACTTACTGCAAATGGTGGCTTGGCTGCCTTTGCTTGAAGTTGAAAGGCACTGCAAATGGTGGCTTGGGTGCTTTGGTGAAGTTGAAAGGCACTACTTACTGCAAATGGTGGCTTGGGTGCTTTGGCTTGAAGTTGAAAGGCACTACTTACTGAAAATGGTGGCTTGGGTGCTTTGGCTTGAAGTTGAAAGGCACTACTGCAAATGCACTTACTTCCTGTTTGCACTGTATATTGATTTTAGATAAAACGCTACCACTTACGGCTGTGATTTTTGGCCATCTTACTGAGTCCCCCTCCGCTGAGCAGGTGCAGAGAATTCTTCCCATCAATGAAAAATAAAAGTGTTATTAGTGTTTAAAAAATGTTGAGAATCTCTCTCCTGTCAATCACGCCATGAAGGCCACTCCTTTTCTGGTGGGAGGGGGAGGGGTTATAAAACCCAGAAGTGTGGGTGTGGCTCAGTCTCTGCATGATGGGGGAGGGAGAGGTCACGACTCTGTCTGAGCTGTGAATTAACTGAACACACTGAATGTCTACTGAACTGTGTTTGGTGTTTTGTGTGGTTTTATGGTGGTTTCACCCTGCATGAAATGGTATGAAGCTGCATTTGAATTTGGTGGCCTTGCACCCTGCTTGAAATGGAATGAAACTGCACTTGAATTTGGTGGCCTTGCACCCTGCTGAAAGTGGTATGAAACTGCACTTGAATTTGGTGGCCTTGCACCCTGCTTGAAGTGGTATGAAACTGCACTGAATTTGGTGGCCTTGCACCCTGCTGAAAGTGGTATGAAACTGCACTTGAATTTGGTGGCCTTGCACCCTGCTTGAAGTGGTATGAAACTGCACTTGAATTCGGTGGCCTTGCACCCTGCTTGAAGTGGTTGGAAACTGCACTTGAATTCGGTGGCCCTGCACCCGGCTTGGTGGTAGGAAACTGCACTAGAATTCGGTGGCCTTGCACCCTGCTTGAAGTGGTAGGAAACTGCACTTGAATTTGGTGGCCTTGCACCCTGCTCAAAGTGGTGAGAAACTGCACTTGAATTTGGTGGCCTTGCACCCTGCTTGAAATGGTAGGAAAATGGATTTGAATTTGGTGGCCTTGTACCCTGCTTGAAATGGAATTTCAAGGAATAGCCATGAGTCAACTGCCAGCCCACCAGCCGTGAGTGAGCTGCCAGCAGATCAGGCTTGAGGGACTGAGCTGCCACCCCAAGAACCTATACCAGCGCTCCAGAAAGCCCCCCCACTGACCACCAGTATTGGAATTGGTGGAGAGGTGGAATATTGCGTCGGGGGACCAGCCCTCTCGTGTGAACATGGGACCCAACGGGTCCCACTTAGTCTAGTAAACCATAAATGTGGGCAGAATAGTAGTGCATCTAATAGAGCAGTTGCCTCACAGCTCCAATGAACCAGACAATCCTGATCACTTGTGCTGTCTGTGCAGAGTTTACATACAGTATTCTCACTGTGGCTATGTGTATTTCCTCCAGTTACTCAAGTTTCCTCCCACATCCCAAAAACATGTTGATCGGTAGATTAATTGTCAATTGTAAAATTTCCCTACTTTGAGGTGAGTGGTAGAATCTAATGGGCATTGCGGGGAATGTGGGAAGAACAGATTACGGGGAAAATCAGCGAGGGAAAGAGGATTGCCCTGTGAGCCAGCAATAGACTTGATAGGCCTAACTGGCTTTCTCTTATGTCAAAAGGTGACATAAATTGAATTTGCACTGGAATATTGTGTTCCATACTGGTAGATGTTGAGGCCTTAGCAAAGATGCACAAAAAAATTATTAAAAATTGACTGATGAAGGGTTGAAAATATTTTCATGTTGTTTGAAGACACGACATGGAAACTTCTGAAATGGAATTGGATGAATTATTGGGCAAGAAAAAAATATATAGGAAAACAGAAAACAAGCTGGGAGGTGGGACTGACTGGTTTTGCTTAGAACCATTGAGATGCAATGGGACAAATAATGATGTAACTACACTGTGTTATAACTATACTATGATACCATCAAAAGTTTTGCCCACAAATATAATTTAAATATTCAATTCTAATCTCAATCTCATAGATTCCTATTAAAGATTAATGGCCAAGATTTTATTCAAATTCAGCAACTTGTTTAGCTTCTGATCAAACAAGAACCATTAACACTGATGAATCACCAGATGTTTGAATCAAGCTGTCTCTTGAAGAATGTTCTGTGGAGACATGAAAATATTGTTACAGTTATGTTCCTCAAAATGGGAATTCTACTTTCTAAAGCACAAATCGTTTACACGATATTTTTCTTATTTTGGAGAGAGAGAATACAAAGTGACACACCTTTCAGATTCATTTGTTTACCTCTTTAAGTGGACAGATGCTGTAAATTACTCCTTTTCAACTATTCTGCGAGGCAAAGGACTCTCGTAATTTGGTGTGATGCATGTTGTAAATAGCATACACTACAGGTGATGCATGCTGGTGATGGATTTAGTGAAACTTTATGGTGATGGATATCATGCTGATCAAACAGGATATCTTTATAGGTTGGTGATGCACCTGACAGTTTGGTATATATTTAACTTGCCTTGTGCTCTTGCAACATGGCCTGTACCTTGTTTATTGGGGAAAAGCTTGGCAATTCCACATGTGAATTAATTACCACTGAAGAATACCTAGCCTTGATCTGTTCTTATGACCACAGTATTTTTAAGACTGGTGTAATTAAATTCCAAGCCTAGGATGTTAATGGTTGGATGATGGTAAATGATCAGCTGATGATGATGGATTATGGTTGATGTTATCAACAGCCCACAGCCTGTACGAATTGGCAGCTACAATTATTCCCCGATAACCATCATTATGGGAGCACCTCAAGACTGCGTGCTCGTCCCCCTGCGCTACTCCCTCTATTCTCACAACTGAGTAGTTGGACACAGTGCAAACTCAATCATCAAGTTTGCAGACGACGCCACCGTTGTTGGACGAATTACAAATGTCAATGAATCAAGTCAAGTCAAGTTTATTTGTCACATGCACATACAAGATGTACAGTGAAATGAAAGTGGCAATGCCTGCGAGATTGTGCAAAACAACAGAACAGAACAGAACAGAACAGAACAGAACCAGTATTTACATTTAAAAAAAGACACAACAGTAAATTAGTCCCTGGTGAGATAAGAGTTTACAGTCCTAATGGCCTGTGGGAAGAAACTCCGTCTCATCCTCTCTGTTTTCGCAGCGTGACAGCGGAGGTGCTTGCCTGATCGCAGCAGCTGGAACAGTCCGTTGCTGGGGTGGTTGGGGTCCCTCATTATGTTGCTGTCTCTGGATCTGCACCTCCTAGTGTATAGGTCCTGCAGGGGGGCGAGTGTAGTTCCCATAGTGCGTTCGGCCGAATGCACTACTCACTGCAGAGCCTTCCTGTCCTGGGCAGAGCTGTTCCCAATACAGATCGAAATGCTTTCTGGAGCCCCAGAGTTGAAGGACTGAAGGATCCTCAGAGAGACTCTGAATTTCCTCAGCTGCCTAAGGTGGTAAAGGCACTGCCTGGCCTTTCTACCAGTGCGGCAGTGTGTGTTGTCCATGTCGGATCCTCTGTGATGTGGACTCCCAGGTATTTAAAGCTGCTCACCCTATCCACAGTAGTCCCATTTATCTCCAGTGGCGTGTACATCCTTGGTTGTTGTGGCCTCAGAGTATAGAAGGAAGATTGATCGACTGACCAAACGGTGGCAGTAATACTTCCAGGTCCTCAATATCAGTAAGACCAAGAAACTGATTGTGGACTTTGGAAGAGGAAGGATGGGGTCCCAATAACCTGTCTATATCCAAGGGATGACGGTGAGAGTCAAAAGCTTCAAATTCCTGGACGTGTATATCTCTAAAGATCTTTCCTGGATCCAGCACACTGATGCAATTATAAAGAAAGTCCATCAATGTTTCTACTTCCTGAGAAGATTGCAGAGATTCAATATGTCAGAGAGGACTCTCTTGAAGTTGTACAGGTGTAGAGTAGAGAGCATATTGACTGGTTGCATCACGACCTGGCTCGGCAACTTGAACGCCCAAGAGCAAAGAAGACTGTAAAACGTGGTGAGCACTGCCCGGTCCTTCATGGGTTCTGACCTGCCCACCATCAAAGGGATTTACAGGAGTGCCTCAAAAAGGCAGCCAGCATCATCAGAGACCCACATCGCCCTGGCCACACACTTATTTTACTTCTGCCATCGAGCCTGAATACTGTAATGTCCAGGTTCAGGAAAAGCTGCCTCCCTACAGCCATCAGGCTATTAAATGCTACAACCTCCAAATAAGCTCTGAACTACATAGACTTGGGGGTTTTGGTATTGTCTTTTTACACTATTATTGTTTGTTTGTTTTTATGTGTGCGTATGTATATATAGAACTTTGTTTTTATATTGTTAACAGAATACAATGTTTCCACATCGAAAAATCCTTGTTCGAAGCGTACCATGGCCCTATCCCCGAACTGTACCTTCATTACATCGACGACTGCATTGGTACTACCTCCTGCACCCATACAGAACTCACAGATTTCGTCCATTTCACCACTAAATTCCATCCGGTACTCAAATACATCTGGATCATTTCCGACATCTCCCTACCGTTTCTGGACCTCACTATCTCATCGCAGGTGACAGACTACTGACTGACATCTACTATAAACCCACTGACTCCCATGGCTATCTGGACTACACTTCTTCCCTCCCTGCTTTATGTAAGGACTCCATCCCCTACTCCCAATTCCTCTGCCTACGCCGCATCTGCACCCAGGATGAGGTGTTCCAAACCAGGGCATCGCAGATGTCCTCATGCTTTAGGGAACGGAGGTTCCCCTCTTCTACTATAGATGAGCCTCTCACCAGGATCTCTTCTATACCCCGTAACTCTGCTCACTTCCCATCCTCCCACTCGTAATGAGGGCAGAGTCCCCCTTGTCCTCACCTTCCACCCTACTAGCCGTCACATACAACAAATAATCCTCCGACATTTTCGCCACCTCCAACGGGATCCCACCACTGGTCACATCTTCCCATCTCCTCCCCTTTCGGCTTTCTGCAGAGACCGCTCCCTCCGTAACTCCCTGGTCAATTCATCCCTTCCCACCAAAACCGCCCCCTCTCCTTGCACTTTCCCTTGCAACCCCAGGAAATGCTACACTTGTCGCTTTACCTCCCCCCCTTGCCTCCATCCAAGGACCCAAGCAGTCTTTCCAGGTGTGGCAGAGGTTCACCTGCACCTCCTCCAACCTCATCTATTGCATCCGCTGCTCTAGGTGACAACTGCTCTACATCGGTGAGACCAAGCGTAGGCTTGGCGATCGCTTCGCCCAACACCTCCTCTTGGTTCGTAATAACCAACCTGATCTCCCGGTGGCTCAGCACTTCAACTCCCCCTCCCATTCCCATTCCGAATCCGACCTTTCTGTCTTGGGCCTCCTCCATGGCCAGAGTGAGGCCCACCGTAAATTGGAAGAGCAGCACCTCATATTTCGCTTGGGTAGTTTACACCCCAGCAGTATGAACATTGACTTCTCCAATTTCAGGTAGTCCCTGCTTTCTCCTTCTTTCCCCTCTCCTTCCCAGCTCTCCCACAGCCCACTGTCTCCGCCTCTTCCATATAACCATTACAGCACGGAAACAGGCCATCTCGGCCCTACAAGTCCGTGCCGAACAACTTTTTTCCCTTAGTCCCACCTGCCTGCACTCATACCATAACCCTCCATTCCCTTCTCATCCATATGCCTATCCAATTTATTTTTAAATGATACCAACGAACCTGCCGCCACCACTTCCACTGGAAGCTCATTCCACACCGCTACCACTCTCTGAGTAAAGAAGTTCCCCCTCATGTTACCCCTAAACTTCTGTCCCTTAATTCTGAAGTCATGTCCTCTTGTTTGAATCTTCCCTATTCTCAAAGGGAAAAGCTTGATCACATCAACTCTGTCTATCCCTCTCATCATTTTAAAGACCTCTATCAAGTCCCCCCTTAACCTTCTGCGCTCCAGAGAATAAAGACCTAACTTATTCAACCTTTCTCTGTAACTTAGTTGTTGAAACCCAGGCAACATTCTAGTAAATCTCCTCTGTACTCTCTCTATTTTGTTGACATCCTTCCTATAATTGGGCGACCAAAATTGTACACCATACTCCAGATTTGGTCTCACCAATGCCTTGTACAATTTTAACATTACATCCCAGCTTCTATACTCTTCCTTTATTCTTCGCGCCCCCCCTCCCCCCACATCAGTCTGAAGAAGGGTCTCGACCCGAAACGTCGCCTATTCCTTCGCTCCATCGATACTGCCTCACCCGCTGAGTTTCTCCAGCATTTTTGTCTACCTTCGATTTTCCAGCATCTGCAGTTCCTTCTTAAACAATGTTTCCATATTCTGTTCTGCTGCCAGTAAGAATTTCATAGTTCTGTCTCGGACAGACTTGCTTAAAATCAGAAGAAGTTGGTTATGTTGTATATGACCATCAGTTGAATCTTGTGTAGCACATATGTTACTCTTGTGTAGCACAAATGTAGCATATGGACTGTTGGTTGAAGCCTCTACTTCCTGAGAAGATTACGGAGAGTAGGTTTGTCAAGGAGGACTCTCTAACTTCTACAGGTGCACAGTCGAGAGCATGCTGACCGATTGCATTGTGGCTTGGTTCGGCAACTTGAGTGCCCTGGAGAGGAAAAGACTACAAAAAGTAGTAAACACTGCCCAGTCCATCATCGGCTCTGACCTTCCTTCCATCGAGGGGATTTATCACAGTCGCTGCCTCAAAAAGGCTGGCAGTATCATCAAAGACCCACACCATCCTGGCCACATACTCATCTCTCCCTGCTACCTTCAGGTAGAGTACAGGAGCCTGAAGACTGTAACGACCAGGTTCAGGAATAGCTACTCCCCCACAGCCATCAGGCTATTAAACCTGGCTCGGACAGAACTCTGAACATTAATAACTCATTATCTGTTATTTGCACTTATTTATTCATGTGTGTATATATTTATGTAATGGTATATGGACACACTGATCTGTTTTGTAGTCAAACATAGAAACATAGAAATTAGGTGCAGGAGTACGCCATTCGGCCCTTCGAGCCTGCACCGCCATTCAATATGATCATGGCTGATCATCCAACTCAGTATCCCGTACCTGCCTTCTCTCCATACCCTCTGATCCCCTTAGCCACAAGGGCCACATCTAACTCCCTCTTAAATATAGCCAATGAACTGGCCTCGACTACCCTCTGTGGCAGGGAGTTCCAGAGATTCACCACTCTCTGTGTGAAAAAAGTTCTTCTCATCTCGGTTTTAAAGGATTTCCCCCTTATCCTTAAGCTGTGACCCCTTGTCCTGGACTTCCCCAACATCGGGAGCAATCTTCCTGCATCTAGCCTGTCCAACCCCTTAAGAATTTTGTAAGTTTCTATAAGATCCCCTCTCAATCTCCTAAATTCTAGAGAGTATAAACCAAGTCTATCCAGTCTTTCTTCATAAGACAGTCCTGACATCCCAGGAATCAGTCTGGTGAACCTTCTCTGCACTCCCTCTATGGCAATAATGTCCTTCCTCAGATTTGGAGACCAAAACTGTACGCAATACTCCAGGTGTGGTCTCACCAAGACCCTGTACAACTGCAGTAGAACCTCCCTGCTCCTATACTCAAATCCTTTTGCTATGAAAGCTAACATACCATTCGCTTTCTTCACTGCCTGCTGCACCTGCATGCCCACTTTCAATGACTGGTGTACCATGACACCCAGGTCTCGCTGCATCTCCCCTTTTCCTAGTCGGCCACCATTTAGATAATAGTCTGCTTTCCTGTTTTTGCCACCAAAATGGATAACCTCACATTTATCCACATTATACTGCATCTGCCAAACATTTGCCCACTCACCCAGCCTATCCAAGTCACCTTGCAGTCTCCTAGCATCCTCCTCACAGCTAACACTGCCCCCCATCTTAGTGTCATCCGCAAACTTGGAGATATTGCCTTCAATTCCCTCATCCAGATCATTAATATATATTGTAAATAGCTGGGGTCCCAGCACTGAGCCTTGCGGTACCCCACTAGTCACTGCCTGCCATTGTGAAAAGGACCCGTTTACTCCTACTCTTTGCTTCCTGTTTGCCAGCCAGTTCTCTATCCACATCAATACTGATCCCCCAATGCCGTGTGCTTTAAGTTTGTAAACTAATCTCTTATGTGGGACCTTGTCGAAAGCCTTCTGGAAGTCCAGATACACCACATCCACTGGTTCTCCCCTATCCACGCTACTAGTTACATCCTCGAAAAATTCTATAAGATTCGTCAGGCATGATTTACCTTTTGTAAATCCATGCTGACTTTGTCCAATGATTTCACCACTTTCCAAATGTGCTGCTATCCCATCTTTAATAACTGACTCTAGCAGTTTTCCCACTACCGATGTTAGACTAACTGGTCTGTAATTCCCCGTTTTCTCTCTCCCTCCCTTCTTAAAAAATGGGGTTACGTTTGCTACCCGCCAATCCTCAGGAACTACTCCAGAATCTAAAGAGTTTTGAAAGATTATTACTAATGCATCCACTATTTCTGGAGCTACTTCCTTAAGCACTCTGGGATGCCCTGTCCCTGGGGATTTATCGGCCTTTAATCCATTTAATTTACCCAACACCACTTCCCGGCTAACCTGGATTTCACTCAATTCCTCCAACTCCTTTGACCCGCGGTCCCCTGCTATTTCCGGCAGATTATTTATGTCTTCCTTAGTGAAGACGGAACCAAAGTAGTTATTCAATTGGTCCGCCATATCCTTGTTCCCCATGATCAACTCACCCGTTTCTGACTGCAAGGGACCTACATTTGTTTTAACTAATCTCTTTCTTTTCACATATCTATAAAAACTTTTGCAGTCAGTTTTTATGTTCCCTGCCAGTTTTCTTTCATAATCTATTTTTCCTTTCCTAATTAAGCCCTTTGTCCTCCTCTGCTGGTCTCTGAATTTCTCCCAGTATGCTGGGAGAAATTCTTCCAGCATACTGAATTTCTCCCAGTATGCTCCCAGTATGCTGGGAGAAATTCTCCCAGCATCCTGAATTTCTCCCAGTATGCTGCTTTTTCTGGCTAATTTGTACGCATCATCCTTCGCTTTGATACTATCCATGATTTCCCTTGTTATCCACGGATGCACTACCTTCCCTGATTTATTCTTTTGCCAAACTGGGATGAACAATTTTTGTAGTTCATCCATGCAGTCTTTAAATGTCTTCCATTGCATATCCACCGTCAACCCTTTTAGAATTAATTGCCAGTCAATCTTGGCCAATTCACGTCTCATACCCTCAAAGTTACCTTTCTTTAAGTTCAGAACCATTGTTTCTGAATTAACAATGTCACTCTCCATCCTAATGAAGAACTCAACCATATTATGGTCACTCTTGCCCAAGGGGGCACGTACAACAAGACTGCTAACTAACCCTTCCTCATTACTCAATACCCAGTCTAAAATAGCCTGTCAATGCCTACTATGTTCTGTTGTGCTGAAGCAAAGCACGAATTTCATTGTCCTGTCAGGGACACATGACAATAAACTCACTTGAACTTGATTCGAACTCGGAGAATGTCCGCAGTGGGTCCGTAGGAGTTTGTGGATGTCGCGTAGCGGCTCGTACGAGTAAAAAGTAACAATTTTTTTCATCACGAGTATTTTTTTACTCGTTGACATTTTTCACAGTGTTGAAAAAACGTCACGAGTTTACCAGATTTCCCGAGTACCTACCGATACTCGTACGAGCTGCTACAAGACATCCACACACTCCCACGGACATTCTCCGAGTTCGAATCAGGGGAAAACTCGAGAGAACTCTTGAATTACCTCGCACAGTGGGACAGGCCCTTAACTATCTTAAAACTTAACAGAATTACGATCACTGATCCCAATTGGCTTCCTCACTGAAACTTCCTAGTTTAACAGAATACTTAAAAATAAATTCATTGCAGCTACATCCAGCTCTCTCTTCACTGTGGCCTTGGCCAGTCCAATCACAGATCAAAGCGAGTCTTTCCTATTCACACGCAAAAGCAAATTTTAATTCATCAAGCAATGAAATTAAAGTCATATCGCAATGGGACAAAACTACTGATCCTACACTTTCTTATCACCCAGAGTGTTAAACATTTCTTCCAAGTAAAATTCTCCTTTGTAAAATGTAATGCAGTACTGATTATTCAAATGCAGTCTTTACATGTGTATCTCGTATCACTATTTAAACTATAAAAATGGCTCAGTACTTCCTGTCACATCATCTTGATTTTCCATCCCATTTCAATTCTGATCCTTCTGTTCTTGTCCTCCTGCACTACTGCAAGGACGCTGAACACGTGGAGCTACTTCTTGACAATAGACTCCTTACGCCTATCACTGAGAATAAAAACTTATTGCCGCCAAATACAGGGAATGACTGTTTTTAACTATTTATACCTCCTTTAGAGCCACCTTTTATTTCTTTATTTGTTCCATTACACATTCCTTTTGCTTTGTACCATAATTTCCATGGCCAACCACATTATAAAGATTAGCCATTTATCCCCTTTGGCCTTTTTCCCTGGACAAATTGTGTCAGAGATGCTGCCTGTCCCGCTGAGTTACTCTAGCATGTTGTGTCAGAAGAAGGGTCTTGACCCGAAATGTCACCCATTCCTTCTCTCCAGACATGCTGCTCGGCCCGCTGAGTTACTCCAGCATTTTGTGTCTACCTTCCCTGGATTTGGACCCAACTAAAATAGTTAAATCTCACTTCTTCCGATCACGATGAAAAATTGTGAATTTGAAACATTAATTATTTCCATTGCCTGGCCTGCTGAGAGTTTCCAACCTGTTTTGTTTGCAAGCCATTAGGATCCTTGGTTGGTTTATCAATTCCATCCTTAAAAGATAGCATACCTCCAATGGACCTGGTGCCAGGAATTTATTCATGTTGCCGGCTGCTTTCCTCGCTTTCCTCTTTCTGAATGTTCTTTAAAATTAAACCAAATATTATTTGTAATAAGCAGCAAAGATGCAATACAATACAATACAATACAATACGGTTTTATTCGTCACATTGCACGTAAAGTGCAAGTGAAATGAATTTGCCAGCAGCGGTACAATGATAAAGAACACACAATACACAATAAAAATTTAACACAAACATCAAACATCCACCACAGCATTCATTACTGTGGTGGAAGGCACAAAAATTGGCCGGTCCTCCTCCATTTTCCCCCGTGGTCGGGACCTCAACCTTCCGCAGCCGTCGCTGCGGGCGTCCAGATGTGCAGACAGGTAAAAATCCATGTAAGTCCAGAATCGGCTCTTCCACACCGGAGACCGCGGCTTTAGGTTTGCGTAGGCCGCAGGCCGGCAGTCGAAGATTTAAAGTCCCCTGCGCGCCGCAGCCAGAAGCACCGCAGACTGCAGGGCCGGCGATCGGAGCTCCCCTCCAGCGGTGATGGTAAGTCCACGCCAGGCCCGCGGTAGAAGTTGGCCGCGGGCCGGCAGTGGTGGCTTCTTTTCCCGGGTCCCCCACGAGGGATCCCGGGCTGTAGACGGCGCGTCAGCTGGAGCTCTGCAGACCGCGGCTTCAGGCTGCCGGCTGCTGCGGGCCAGCGAAACGGAGCGCTCCCCTCCGGCGAGCCCCAGCGAGGACTCGCTCGCTCCACGCCAAGAATCCACGCTGCGCCCGCCGCTGAAGCCCCGGGCACATCTCCGGGAAAGGCCGCACCGATCCTTGCTGTTAGGCCACGGGGGAGGCGACCTGGAAAAAGTCGCTTCTCCGTGGAGCAGGCGACCAAAACGGTTTCCCCCACACCACGCCCCACACAAGACACACAAAGAAACATTCAAAACACACTTTAAAACATACTAAAAATATTTTAAAAAGTTGAAAAAAACTAACACGCTGCTGACAGCAATATGTTGCAGCAATATGTTTCAATAAAATATAGAACAAATTGAAAACCAGAACTGTTACTTCCATTTGTACCTGTAGAATTGAGTTTATCTTTGGTAGAGATGGAAAATATTTTCAGATTTCCTACATTCATACCCTAATTGGAAATTAACCTAGAAATTATACTGAGGTCAACAACAGTGCTATTCTTAAGGGCCTGTCCCACTTAGGCAATTTTCAAGGAGCGCCAGACAACTTTTAATGTCAGAGATACACAGCCGTGAAGTTTGGCGGGCAGTTAACATTGGTCGGTTATCCTTGGTTCTGAAAACTCGTGCATACGTTTTTTTCCCCCAATGAGCCAATGAAAATGCCCGGTCAGCAAAGGCGATTAACTAAAACTACATATGACTACCTCGACTACCCATAGCTAGTTCCCAGAATGCGGGAACTCCTCGCAACCATGAAGGAGACTCACCAGAGACCACCAGCGAACATGTGGCCACCATAAGGCGAGCGCAGTCTCCTGCATTCGCTTAAAAAGTCGCCTAAGTGGGACAGGCCCTTTATGCTAACTGAACGGGGCCATGTGAAAGTTTCTATTGACAATGTTAATTTTACTTTCATATTTATTCATTGGCTAACACTTATAACCATATAACAATCATCTTCACAGTCCCATCATACTGAAACATATCAATTATAACAAAAATACGTCATGCTTAATTCCCTTCTGGTTTAGAAGTGTCTATCAGTCTAAAGTCACTGTTGGCAGAGTGGTCACAGAAATGTAGTCGTTGTTTACACGGATACAATACAATTCCCATTGGCCCACTACCACCATGGCTCTATGAGTATACTAGCAAATAGTTCGAGCTGCTATAATTCCTTACATGACACTGTTTGTGTGTTATGGGAATGATTGTGCTACAAACCCTACGGCCCTAACGAGCACCTTATTGTACAAGAAGCTGCATGCCAGAAACATACCCTGGCCAGCCTGGCTCTGGACTCCTGCAGCAGAAGGTTTTGAAGTAATGCCATGTCCATTTCACTTTTTACCTCTTCCATCTGCTCCTTGTGTTTGTCCTTATCCTGGTGATCAGGCTCAACCTCCTCCCTTGATAGTCTACCCTTTATTGTGCATCCTAAAAGAATGGCTTTGATCATCTGAGCATTGTGGTATATTGAAAATCCTGTGTTGATGAACCTATTTAGTAAATTAGTTTCCTCAAAATTAATGTTTAAGAAAGAACTACAGAAGCTGGAAAAATCGAAGGTAGACAATAATGCTGGAGAAACTCAGCGGGTGAGGCAGCATCTATGGAGCGAAAGAATAGGTGACGTTTCGGGTCGAGACCTTTCTTCAGACTGATGTAAGTGTAGGGGGGGCAGGAAGAAGAAAGGAAGAGGTGGAGAGAGAGGGCTGTGGGAGAGCTGGGAAAGGGAGGGGAAGGAGGGAGAAGAGGGCAAGAACTACCTGAAATTGGAGGTCAATGTTCATACCGCTGGGGTGTAAACTACCCAAGCGAAATATGAGGTGCTGCTCCTCCAATTTGCAGTGGGATTCACTCTGGCCATGGAGGAGGCCCAGGACAGAAAGGTTGGATTCGGAATGGGTGGGGGAGTTGAAATGCTGTGGCACCGGAATATCAGGTTGGTTAATGCGAACCGTGTGGAGGTGTTGGGCGAAGCGATCGCCAATCCTGCGCTTGGTCTCTCCGATGTAGAGCAGCTGATACCTAGAGCAGCGGATGCAATAGATGAGGTTGGAGGACGTGCAGGTGAACCTCTGCCTCACCTGGAAAGACTGCTTGGGTCCTTGGATGGAGTCAAGGGGGAGGTAAAGCGACAAGTGTAGCATTTTCTGCGATTACAAGGGAAAGTACCAGGGGAGAGGGTGATTTGGGTGGGAAGGGACAAATTGACCAAGGAGTTACGGAGGGAGCGTTGTCTGTGGAAAGCCGAAAGGGGAGGAGATGGGAAGATGTGGTCAGTGGTGGGATCCCGTTGGAGGTGGCTAAATTGTCGGAAGATTATCTGTTGTATGTGACAGCTGATGTATGTCTGGAAGGTGAGGACAAGGGGGACTCTGTCCTTGTAATGAGTGGGGGGATAGGGAGTGAGACCAGAGCTACGAGATAAAGAGGAGACCCTGGTGAGAGCCTCATCTATAGTTGAACCCCGTTCCCTCGGCCTCCGTCCACTCACCTGCCTTCCTCCGGCCCCAACCCCCATGCTTGCCATGTGTTCACCATCCCTCCCTGACCTCCCCCTCTCATACCGAACGTTCTGTCCTCAGCAGAGGCCTCACCTTTGTTCCCCTCCGCCCCCACCTCACTGAATTCCGTGTCCGCCATGATGTGGAGCTCTTCTTCCATCGCCTCCGCATCCAAGTTTTTTTGTATGGTAAGGAGTCCTCACTCCCTAGTGATGACCACTTCTCCCGTCTCCAACGGACCCCCTCCTCTTGGACTCCCCCTCATGGCCATCTACCTGCTTTAGACCTTTTTATTTTAAACTGCCGGCGGGACATCAACTGCCTCAACTTCTCCACTCCCCTGTCTCACTCTAACCTCTCCCCCCCGAACGTACAGCCCTCCACTCACTCTGCAACAACCCAGACTGGGTATTCAAACCCGTCGACAAAGGAGGTGCCCTGGTAGTCTGTTGCGCTGACGTCTGAGGCCAGGTGTCAACTCTCTGACACCTCCTCCTACTTATCCCTGGACCATGACCCACAGACGAGCACCCGGTCATTATCTCAAACACCATCACTGGCTTCATCGCTTCCAGCTCCCTGCCCTCCCAAGCCTCCAACCTCATCGTTCCCCAACCCCGCACGGCCCAATTTTATCTTCTCCCCAAAATCCACAAACTTGACTGTCCTAGCAGACCCATTGTTTCTGCTTGTTCTTGTCCCACCAAACTTATTTCCACATACCTCGACTCCATCATATCCCCCATAGTCAAATCCCTCCCTATCTACGTCCAAGACACCTCACACGCTCTTCGTCTCCTCCATGACTTCTGTTTTCCAGGCCCCTACCCCGTCATCTTTACCATGGATGTCCAGTCACTCTACACATCCATCTCCCACCAGGAGGGTCTTAAAGCCCTCCGTTTCTTCCTCGACCGCAGAACCAACCAATCCCCGTATACTAAAACACTCCTCTGCCTAGCGGAGCTGGTCCTTACCCTCAACAACTTTTCCTTTGACTCCTCCTATTTCCACCAAATCCAAGGTGTAGCTATGGGCACGTGCATGGGCCCCAGCTATGCCTGCCTCTTTGTAGGGTATGTCAAACAATCCTTGTTCGAGGCGGACCATGGCCCTATCCCCGAACTCTACCTCCGCTACATTAACGACTGCATTGGTGCGACCTCCTGCACCCATGCAGAACTCACTGACTTCATCCATTTCACCACTAACTTCCATCCGGCACTCAAATTCACCTGCACTATTTCCAACATCACCCTACCGTTTCTAGACCTCACTATCTACATACACTTCTTCCCACCCTGCTTCCTGTAGTCTCCCAATTCCTCCATCTACGCCACATCCTACTCCCAATTCCTCCGTCTACGCCGATCTGCATCCAGGATGAGGTGTTCCAAACCAGGGCATCGGAGATGTCCTCATTCTTTGGGGAACGGGTGTTCCCCTCTTCGACTATAGATGAGGCTCTCACCAGGGTCTCCTCTACATCCTGTTGCTCCGCTCTCACTCCCCATTCGTAACAAGGACAGAGTCCTACTTGTCCTCACCTTCCACCCTATTAGCTGTCACATACAACAAATAATGATCCAACATTTTCGCCACCTCCAATGGGATCCCACCACTGGCCACATCTTCCCATCTGCTCGTCTTTTGGCTTTCCTCCTTAACTCCTTGGTCAATTTGTCCATTCCCACCCAAACCACCTTCTCCCCTGTTACTTTCCCTTGCAACCGCAGGACATGCTACACTTGTCATTTTACCTCCCTCCTCGACTCCATCCAAAGACCCAAGCAGTCTTTCCAGGCGAGGCAGAGGTTCACCTGCACCTCCTCCAACCTCATCTATTGCATCCGCTGCTCTAGGTGTCAACTGCTCTACATCGGTGAGACCAAGCGCAGGATTGGCGATCGCTTCGCCCATCACCTCCGCACAGTTCGCATTAACCAACCTGATCTCCAGGTGGCTCAGCATTTCAACTCCCCCTCCCATTCCGAATCCGACCTTTCTGTCCTGGGCCTCCTCCATGGCCAGAGTGAGTCCCACCGCAAATTGGAGGAGCAGCACCTCGTATTTCGCGAAATTACACCCCAGCGGTATGAACATTGACCTCCAATTTCAGGTAGTCCTTGCTTTCTCCCTCCCCTTCTCATCTCTCCCACATCCTACTGTCTCCACTTTTTCCTATCTTCTTCCCGCCCCCAGCCCCACATCAGTCTGAAGAAGGGTCTCGACCCGAAACGTCACCTATTCCTTTGCTCCATAGATGCTGCCTCACCCGCTGAGTTTCTCCAGCATTTTTGTCTCCCATACTCAAAATTAATGAATAGGTCTGGAATCTGAAGGGCAGCTCGAAAAGCAACATGAGCACAGTTTAGGAGTGTACATATTTCATAGAAGTCTGCATCTCCGGCAAATACCCATGCCCAGTCTGCTTGAGGATCTGGGATGAAGGAAAAGTGGATGAAATCTTGTTCAGTTGAATATGCAGCATTAGTGGGAGGCTGTGCAAAAGCCATTGAAAGAAACAATTCAGTGTCGGGCGGGCGGCAAGGTAGCGCAGCGGTGGAGATGCTGCCTTACAATGCCAGAGACCCGGGTTCGATCCTGACTATGAGTGCTTGTCTGTAGGGAGTTTGTACATACTCCCTGTGACCCTTGAAGACTGAAAAGGGTGAATTTATTATGGGGAACAAGGAAAAGGCAGATGAGTTGAACAGGTACTTTAGATCCGACTTCACTAAGGAGGACACAAACAATCTTCCTGATGTACCAGCCAGAGGATCTGGGGTGACGGAGGAACTGTAGGAAAGCCACATTAGGCAGGAAATGGTGTTGGCTAGACTGATGGGGCTGAAGGCTAATAAATCCCCAGGGTCTGATGGTCTGCATCCCAGGGTACTTAAGGAAGTGGCTCTAGAAAGCGTGGACGTTCTCCCATGTTCTATAGATTCAGGATCAGTTCCTGTGGATTGGAGGGCAGCTAATCTTATCCCACTTTTTAAGAAAGGGGGGAGAGAGAAAACAGGGAATTATAGACCAGTTAGCCTGACATCGGTCGTGGGGAAGATGCTGGAGTCAATCATAAAAGATGAAATAGCCGCACATTTGGATAGCAGTAACAGGATCGGTCCGAATCACCATGGGACGAAGGGGAAATCATGCTTGACTAGTCATCTGGAATTTTTTGAGGATGTAACTAGGAAAATGGACAAGGGAGAGCCAGTGGATGTAGTGTACCTGGACTTTCAGAAAGCATTTGATAAGGTCCCACATAGGAGATTAATGGGCAAAATTAGGGCACATAGTATTGGGGGTAGAGTGCTGACATGGATAGAGAAGTGGTTGGCAGACAGGAAACAAAGAGTAGGGATTAACGGTTCCTTTCAGAATGGCAGGCAGTGACTAGTGGGGTACCGCAAGGCTCGGTGCTGGGACCGCAGCTATTTACAATAACCATATAACCATATAACAATTACAGCACGGAAACAGGCCATCTCGACCCTTCTAGTCCGTGCCGAACACATAATCTCCCCTAGTCCCATATACCTGCGCTCAGACCATAACCCTCCATTCCTTTCCCATCCATATAACTATCCAATTTATTTTTAAATACTAATGATTTAGATGAAGGGATTCAAAGTAACGTTAGCAAATTTGCAGATGACACAAAGCTGGGTGGCAGTGTGAATTGTGAAGAGGATGCTATGAGAATGCAAGGTGACTTGGACAGGTTGGGTGAGTGGGCAGATGCATGGCAGATGCAGTTTAATGTGGATAAATGCTCCACTTTGGTAGCAAAAACAGGAAGAAAGATTATTATCTAAATGGTGTCAAGTTGGGAAAAGGGGAAGTACAATGGGATCTGGGGGGTCCTTGTTCATCAGTCAATGAAAGTAAGCATGCTGGTACAGCAGGCAGTGAAGAAAGCGAATGGCATGTTGGCCTTCATAACAAGGGGAGTTGAGTAGAGGAGCAAAGAGGTCCTTCTTCAGTTGTACAGGGCCCCAGTGAGACCACATCTGAAGTATTGTGTGCAGTTTTGGTCTCCAAATTTGAGGAAGGACATTCTTGCCATTGAGAGAGTGCAGCGTAGGTTCACAAGGTTAATTCCCGGGATGGCGGGACTGTCATATGCTGAGAGAATGGAGCAGCTGGGCTTGTATACTCTGGAATTTAGAAGGATTGAAACATTTAGAAGGATCTAAGGGGGTAGAGGAACTGAAAGAAATTTTAATTAGGCGAGAAATAGTATTGCGTAGGCTAATGGGACTGAAGGATGATAAATCCCCTGGGCATGGTCTGCATCCCAGGGTCCTCAGGGAGGTGGTTCTTGAAATAGTGGACGCATTGGTGATCATTTTCCAATGTTCAATAGATCCAGGATCAGTTCCTGTGGATTGGAGGATAGCTAATGTTATCCCACTTTTCAAGAAAGGAGCGAGAGAGAAATCGGTGAATTACAGACCAGTTAGCCTGACTTCGGTGGTGGGAAAGATGCTGGAGTCAATTATTAAAGAGGTAATAATGGGGCATTTGGATAGCAGTAAAAGGATTAGTCCAAGTCAACATGGATTTATGAAAGGGAAATCATGCTTGACTGATCTTCTGGAATGTTTTGAGGAAGTGACAAGTAAAATGGATGAAGTGGATGTAGTGTATCTAGACTTTCAGAAAGCCTTTGATAAGGTCCCGCACGGGAGACTGGTGACTAAAATTAGAGCACATGGTATTGGGGGTAGGGTGTTGACATGGATAGAAAATTCGTTGGCAAACAGGAAGCAAAGTAGGAGTGAACAGGTCCTTTTCAGAACGGCAGGCAGTGGCGAGTGGAGTGCCGCAAGGCTCGGTGTTTGGGCCGCAACTGTTTACTATATATATATTAATGATTTGGAAGAGGGAATTAGGAGCAACATTAGCAAGTTTGCGGATAACACAAAGCTGGGTGGTAGTGTGAACTGTGAAGAGGATGTTAGGAGGTTGCAGGGTGACCTGGGCAGGTTGAGTGAGTGGGCAGATGCGTGGCAGATGCAGTATAATATAGATAAATGTGAGGTTATCCACTATGGCGGCAAAAACAAGGGGGCAGATTATTATCTCAATGGGGTTGGGTTAGGTTAGGTAAGGGGGAGGTACAGCGAGACCTGAGTGTCCTTGTACACCAGTCACTGAAATTTGGCGTGCAGGTACAGCAGGCAGTGAAAAAACCTAATGGAATGTTGACCTTCATAACAAGAGGATTTCAGTATAGGAGTAAAGAGTTTCTTCTGCAGTTGTATCGGGCTCTGGTGAGACCACATCTGGAGTATTGTGTACAGTTTTGGTCTACCAATTTGAGGAAGGATATCCTTGTGATTGAGGTAGTGCAGCGTAGGTTCATGAGATTGATCCCTGGGATGGTGGGACTGTCCTATGAGGAAAGATTGAAAAGACTAGGCTTGTATTCACTGAAGTTTAGGATGAGGGGGGATCTTATAGAAATTTATACAATTATAAAAGGACTGGACAAGCTAGATGCAGGAAAAATGTTCCCAATGTCGGGCGAGTCGAGAACCAGGGGCCACAGTCTTAGAATAAAGGGGAGGCCATTTAAGACTGAGGTGAGAAAAAAAAATTTCACCCAGAGAGTTGTGAATTTGTGGAATTCCCTGCCACAGAGGGCAGTGGAGGCCAAGTCACTGGATGGATTTAAGAGAGAGTTAGATAGAGCTCTAGGGGCTAATGGAATCAAGGGATATGGGGAGAAGGCAGGCACGGGTTATTGATTGGGGACGATCAGCCATGATCACAATGACTGGCGGTGCTGGTTCGAAGGGCCGAATGGCTTCCTCCTGCATCTATTTTCTATGTTTCTATGTTTCTATATAACATTATTAAGGGTTTGGACATGCTAGAGGCAGGTGTTCGGGGAGTCCAGAACCAGGGGCCACAGTTTAAGAATAAGGGGTATACCATTTAGAATGGAGATGAGGAAACAGAGAGCTGTGAGTCTGTGGAATTCTCTGCCTCAGAGGGCTGTGGAGGCCAGTTCTCTGGATACTTTCAAGAGAGAGCTAGATAGGGCTCTTGAGGATAGCGGAGTCAGGGGATATGGGGAGAAGGCAGGAACGGGAAACTGATTGTGGATGATCAGCCATTATCACATTGAATGGCAGTGCTGGCTTGAAGGGCTGAATGGCCTACTCCTGCACCTATTGTCTATTGACCTGCGTAGGTTTTTTCTGCGATCTCTGGTTTCCTCCCACTTCCCAAAGACTTACAGGTTTACAATACAATACAATTCAATTTATTGTCATTTGGACCCCTTGAGGTCCAAACGAAATGCCGTTTCTGCAGCCATACATTACAAACAAATAGACCCAAGACACAACATAATTTACATAAACATCCATCACATTGCTGTGACGGAAGGCCAAAAAAACTTCTCTCTCCACTGCACTCTCCCCCCCGATGTCAGAGTCAAAGTCAAAGTCAAAGCCCCCGGCGGGCGATGGCGATTGTCCCGTGGCCATTAAAGCCACGCCGGGTGATGCAAGGTCGCACACCGGGTCTTGGTGTTGGAGCCCCCGGCGCGCGCTCGCAGAGACCCGCCGCCATTCCAAGCCGCGCGGGGCGATGGTGTAAGGCCCCGCTCCAGGAGCTCTTCAACCCCGCAACTCGGGCGGGAGAAGTCGCCGCTGCGGAAGCCCCGAAAAGCGGTCTCCCCCCAGGGACCCGCGGGCTCCCAGTGTCGCCGTCCGCCAAACCCGCAGTTGCAGCCACCGAATCTCCGGGGGTCGGGTCGCAGCAGCGTCCACCACAGCTCCACCCGCTCTGGACTCGGCCAGCCCCGTGACGGTAAGGTGAGTAGTCGGCACCAGAGCCCCCGGTCTTCCTGTTGGAGGCCGCTCCTCGTTGCAGCCCCAACGACAACGGAGACCCGACAAAGAAAAGGTCGGGTCTCCCGTGCAGGGAGAGATTTAAAAGTTACCCCCAACCCCCCCCCCCCCCCCCCCCCACACCACCCCCACCCCCCCACACACATACCCCAACAAAAATAACAAAAACTACATAAAAACATAGACATAAAATAATAAAAACGCAGACGGACTGCAGAGGCCGCAGCTGACGAATTTTAATTGTTAATTGGCTTAGTATAATTGTAAATTGTCGCTGGCGTGTGTAGGATAATGTTAAAAAAAATGCGGGGATCACTGGTCGGCATGCACTCAGTAACCGAAGGGCCTGTTTCCAAGCTGTATCTCTAAACTAAACTAAATTAAAGTCTTCATGGAAGGATGGCTCAGGGATAAGTATGAATAATTTATAGAATTTGCAGTCAGCCTTCACAGGTTGTGGCACAAGCCGGTAAATAATGCAGTTTGAGTCTGAGATCATTCAGTTAATAGAGTCCCAGGGGAATCTAGAGATGGTAGAAGTTGATTGTTAAATGACTAACCTTTTATTTTTGAACTATGGGATTGAAAATCAAGCCGCATTGGTAGAAACTCACTCTCGACATTAAGGGGAAAGAACTGGAAATGGAAATACTTAATAATAATAATAATAATGGATGGGATTTATATAGCGCCTTTCTAATACTCAAGGCGCTTTACATCGCATTATTCATTCACTTCTCAGTCACACTCGGTGGTGGTAAGCTACTTGATTGCTCTTCAAAACAATCCCAACAATCGCATGGGTGTCAGGGTTTATGGGGAGGAGGCAGGAGAATGGGGTTAGGAGGGAGAGATAGATCAGCCATGATTGAATGGCGGAGTAGACTTGATGGGCTGAATGGCCTAATTCTGCTCCTATCACTTATGACCGTAATCAGTAAAGACTGGTCTACATGATTACATTTTGTGCTGTACTATTCTATAATTATGGTTCGATCCTGTATGTCAGATATGTTACCTCAGTTGGGCTCCCTCCAATTTCTTGTTTCTTTCTTCGTCTTTCTTCTGTATATAGTAGGCTGCTTTCATCAACTATACTACGTCGGAAGTTTATGAATTCTGGCCACAGTTTGATGAGGATTTCAAAAATTGCCATCTGTAAGGGGAAATCTCAATACTGTTATAAACTAGATATTTCCCAGTTACTGAGATATGTAAATTTCCAAATGCCAGATTAAAAAAAAGTAAAATTTTAAAACAATATGCTGCCATTCTGTGCAAGCACCATTAAATAATCAATAAAAATATAAGAAAACATCAGAACTTAACACTATCACTCAAGGTATGCCGTACAGCCCACTGTTATTCGATATGAAATCTTATTTCACTAATATGCTTCATATTTCCTACATTCAAATGACCAACATTGATTCATTTTATTCATGAATATAAATCTAGTAAGCATCCACAGACTTCTGGAATCTGGAATTTGAAAGCCTCACACTGTCAGAGTGAAAATAACATCCCCATTTAAATGGATGGCTACATGTACTTTAATTGCATGTTCTGGATTCTCCAGCCAAGGGAATTAGATCCTGCACTGATAGGAAAAATATATACATTTTAATAGTTTTATGTTATATAATGGAATTCAACATAACAGCTGAAATTTAGGACAACATTAGAAATTTAGGACTGGTGTGTAGTATATTTTGCTCTGGGTGAAAAAGCTCTTGCTCCTTATGTAGACTGTGCCCTGTCATTTTAGTTTCCTCGACTAGGAGAAAATATTTCCCACTGTCAGCCTTAGACATCCCCTTCATAACACTGTGTTCGTCTAATATGTCACCCCTCAGCTTCCTTCATTCCAAGGAAAATAAATCCAGCCTTTCCACTCTTTCCTCATAATAGAAATGCTCCTTCCGAAACAGCATTCTGGTGAATGTCCTCTGCATCCTTTCAGTGCCATCGTCCCTTCCTGTAATTTGGTGTGCGGAACTGTAACTGCACTCTGTGGCGAAACAATGTTTTATAAAGTTGTACCATAACTTCAGCTAACTCAGTTTCTCTGTTTGTACAAGTTCAGTTCTGCTATAAATCCCACATGTATGACATTAACTCATTTTCTCTCTATCCACAAGCACAGCATGACTTGCTGGCCATTTTGCAGCTTTTAGTTCCTTTGTTCATATTCTCTCTCACTAATCACCCTCATTAACCTATCAGCTGGATAACTGCATCAAAAGCTTACTTCAGGAAGCTCTTGATGAAGTTGACTTGACTTCAGAAAGGGAAAGTTAAGAGACCACATAGCAGATTTCAATGGTGCTGTTGGTGATGGGGAGAGTTAGTTCAAATTCCTGCGGGGTTAATGTCTTGGGTGACCTGTGCTTTGCCCATCACACAGATGTAATTATGAAGAAGATACCTCTACTATTTAGGAACTTTAAAGAGATTCAGCATGGAACTAAACACTAATGGGGCTGTCCCACTGTACGAGCTAATTCAAGACTTATCCTGAGTTTCCCCTAATTCAAACTCGGTAAACCGAGAATTACGGTAATGGCCGCTCATAGGTACTCGGGGCTCTCGTGGACATTTTTCAACATGTTGGAAAATCTTCACGAGTCTTCCCGAGCTTACCGCGTTTCCCGGGTACCTGCCGTTAGCGTTACGAGCCGCTAAGTGATGTCCCGAGCTCCGACGTACCCGCTACGTACATTCTACGTGCTTACCACGAGTTTGATTTTTTTTTAAACTCGGGAGAGCTCTTGAATTAGCTAGTACAGTGGGACAGCCCCTTAACTAAAATTATACAGGTGCAATGTGGAAAGTATCCTGACTGGTTGCATCATGGCCTGGTATGGCATTCCAATCCACAGGACCACAGCAAACAGCAGAATGGGTGGACTACATTCAGCATGGGCACAGCCCTCCCTGCCATCAAAAGCATCTCCATAAGACGCAACCTCAATATGGGGGCATCTATCATCAAGGATCCTCACCATCTGGGCCTTGCTGACTTCTTGGTGCTACCCGATGGCAGTATATACAGAAACCTGAACTGTTATCATGTTCAGGAACAACTACTTTTCTACAACAATTAGGGTTGTTGAAGCAACCTGCACAACTTTTACCACGGCAATGAACATTATGGATCACATCGAGCACAAAAATGGACTTATATTCTAATTGTGTATTTCTGCACTAATGTCTTGGTTTTTTGCATAGTATTTTCCTTTGTTGAGTTTATATGTAATTTATGTAGAACATATTTTTGTGTGTTGTCTAAGTTTATGAGCCTGTGATGCTGCTGCCAGCAAGGTTTCCGCAGCAACCCTGGCCTCACCCAATCAGATTTATTTCTTTTTTCCTATCCGTTCTCCGCACTGCTCTTTCTGCAGCTCACTTTCTCCATTCTGATTAAGTGTCTTTGACCTGGCTATTTCTCTTTTCACAGATATTGAATGACCTGTTGAGTGTTTCCAGCATTTTGTTATTTCAGATTCTCATATCGCTGTAGTCACTAATTGTACCTTTAATTCCAACTTCCCTGGGAATTTTCTGGGAAGTGGAATCAACCTTAAATTCATTTTTGGTCATCTGTAATTTATGATTATATTTGCTTTTTCTGTAATAATGGGGGGAAGTTGGAATTAAAGGAACAATTAGTGACTACAGTGATCTTATTCTGATTGGTTTCATGTCTGGCTTTAAAACAGCACATGTCCTGATGGTCATGCCACCTTCTCTGCAGGCCTGGAAACATATTCATCAAAGAAAAGCTTCTAAACACTGGAAGTCCTTGCCTTCTTTGGCATTTACTCTATCAGTATTTCAATCAATACTAAGGTAACTTTTTAAATTTAAAATTTTTAAATGATGAGAGGGATAGACAGAGTTGATGTGATCAAGCTTTTCCCTTTGAGAATAGGGAAGATTCAAACAAGAGGACATGATTTCAGAATTAAGGGACAGAGGTTTAGGGGTAACATGAGGGGGAACTTCTTTACTCAGAGAGTGGTAGCGGTGTGGAATGAGCTTCCAGTGGAAGTGGTGGTGGCAGGTTCGTTGGTATCATTTAAGAATAAATTGGATAGGCATATGGATGAGAAGGGAATGGAGGGTTATGGTATGAGTGCAGGCAGGTGGGACTAAGGGAAAAAAAATTGTTCGGCGCGGACTTGTAGGGCCGAGATGTCCTGTTTCCGTGCTGTAATTGTTATATGGTTATATGGTTATATGGTAACTGAAATCCTCCACCATTATTTCCCTACCCCACCTCCATTATTTGGTGGCCTCTTGAATATCCCATTGCCTAAATTTTAGCAAACGGATCTTGTATTTGACCTCTCAATGATATACTTACACTCCAATTCTCTAATATGTTCTTTCATCATACTGACACCCCATTACCTTGACTACTTCCCTATTGTTTCTGGACTTTATCCTGGAACACTAAAATTCCAGTTTGAGCCATGTTTCAGTATAATTGTTACATCATAAAGCATAGAACAGTACAGCATAGGAACAACCCTTCGGATAACAATGGCCACGTGGAACATGATGTTGGCACACGCATGACAGTAAACTAACCTCTGCCTGTACATGGTCCATATCACTCCATTCCATGCAAAGATCATCGCTATATAACAAAAAGACTTAATCTTGTTTCTGTGTGCGTGTGTGTGTGCATGTGCCAATCCGGTTAATTCCTATCTTCTTCCAAACGCTAGGCCACAGCCTTCCCATTTTCACACATCCTACTCCCATTTTACCCCTGATGGCGATAAACATCTTACAGTCGCATTTCCACCTATATTTCCGAAGCTGGCTGCCAACTGCCACAATGACATCACAATAGGACGTTGCCAACGTTAACGAGGTTGCTGCCCCCCTCTACCAATATATGAAGGGGCTGCTCATCAAGTTCTGGTTGCATTTTGGTCCCACGATCCTGTTGTTTGTGCACAAGGCAGGGAGTGGGGAGGGCCAATAGGGGGGGGGGTGAACTCTCATCGGGTCCAGCCCAAGCCCCCACCCCCCCCCCCCCTGGGGGTGATCGCCGACGCCGCACCTCCCCCCCCTCCTGGAACGGGGCCTAACAGGTCCCACTTGATCTAGTTTTCCTATAAAGATAGATGCACTTGCACATCATCACCCCACAATTGGGAGTTTACATACATGTAGGGTATACCCATTTTGGGATAACTCATAGTCTCAATCCGCTCCTAATTTATAACTTTCTTCTCTAATGTATCTTTATACACCCTATTCCTTGTATATGCTGATCTCTAATCAATTGCAAATTAAAAAAAAATCCCATCTTAATGACATTCATGAACCTTCTCAGCAGAACATTAGCAGGTTGTTATAGGGCTACCTTATTGATCTCATTCACACCCTTTTTCGTCACATACCTGTGCTTCTCTGAAAATATATATTCCCTGTTTCTGCCTTTCATTTATAATTTTATATGCACATTCTGGTGGAATGTCAACTTGCAAAGCTGGTGGAATGTTGGAATTGATGAAACAATTAATAATGGCAGTGATCTTATTCTGAATGTTTTCATCACTGGCTTTGGAATGGCACATGTCCTGAGGGGAAAATGAATCACAGATGAAGGGTTTGTATTCTTTTTGCTGCTTATGTAGATTACAGAGAATAGTATTCATTCAAATACACATACACACGCGCACATGCACACACACACACGCACGCACATGAATGATTCGCATAAAAACAAGAGGTTTTGAACTATTAATTGTTTTTATGTTACACTTAAATTACCTTATATTTTTGAATCTCAATCCAGAAAATCACATTATTCTCCATTAAATCTCCTTTGAGTGACACCAACTGTCGAAATTGGAGACCTGTTATTGGATTTAGCAAGGCTTTACGAAAGGCAATGATTTCTTTTGTTGTGGAAATTATTTTATTATCCGAGAGCTGTTGGAAACATAATGTTTTAATATCCTTTACATCAGCCACATTTCATACATATTAGAAGACAACTGATCAAGATACTGCTGCAATGTTTGATAAACTGCTATCTATTATACCACCCACTTGGGTGTCTTCTACAAATTTACTAATGCCTTCTACATTCTCATCCAGATCATTGATATAAACCACAAACAGCAATGGGCACAGGACTGATCCCTGAGGCACACCACTAGGCACAGGCCTCCAGTCTGAAAACATTCTATCATCTCCCTCTGCTTCCTTCCATGAAGCCAATTCTCTATCCAGTTGGTGATCTCTCCCTGAATTTCATGCGTCTAAACTATCAGAACAGCCTATCATGCAGAACCTTATCAAAGACCTTGCTGAAATCTATATAGACAACATCTACAGCTGAGACCTCATCAACCTTTTTGGTGACTTCTTCATGAAACTCAATCAGATTCATAAGATACGATCTCCCATGTATAAAACCCACGCTGACTGTCCCTAATCAGCCCCTGTCTATTAAAAAGCATAAGAGGATAGACACAAAATGCTGGAATAACTCAGCGGGATAGGCAGCATCTCTGGATAGAAGGAATGGGTGACGTTTTGGATAAAGACCTTTCTTCAGACAGGGAGTCAGGGAGAGGGAGACACAGATATGGAAGGTTAAGATGTGAAAATGAGACATCAAACAGGATAGAGACCAAGGAAATTGAAGACTAGATCAGTCAGCTTGGCCCGGGGAGCCGTTGGTGCGAGGAGGAGTTACCTGGAGCTGTGAGTATAAAAACAGCGCGGGGCTTGCTTCTACAGAGGCCCGGGGAGCCGTTGGTGCGAGGAGGAGTTACCTGGAGCTGTGAGTATAAAAACAGCGCGGGGCTTGCTTCTACAGAGGCCCGGGAGCCGTTGGTGCGAGGAGGAGTTACCTGGAGCTGTGAGTATAAAAACAGCGCAGGGCTTGCTCTACAGAGGCCCGGGGAGCCGTTGGTGCGAAGAGGAGTTACCTGGAGCTGTGGAGTATAAAAACAGCACGGGGCTGCTTCTACAGAGGCCCGGGGAGCCGTTGTGCGAGGAGGAGTTACCTGGAGCTGTGAGTATAAAAACAGCGCGGGGCTTGCTTCTACAGAGGCCCGGGGAGCCGTTGGTGCGAGGAGGAGTTACCTGGAGCTGTGAGTATAAAAACAGCGCGGGGCTTGCTTCTACAGAGGCCCGGGGAGCCGTTGGTGCGAGGAGGAGTTACCTGGAGCTGTGAGTATACCCAAATCTGCAACGTTCCATCTCACTTCCAGAGAAGGAGTCTGGTGGAAGCCTCTAATTTGTGGAAGAGGACTAGAGGAAGCAGCTGATTGGCTTGTATCCCGGGTAAGGCTTTGTATTGTATCCAGGATAAGGAGGAGAATGAGGGCCAGGGCAGTTTACTGTTCTGGATGTCAGATGTGGGAGGTCATGGAGTCTGAGTGCCCTCCAGACGTCCACATCTGCGCCAGGTGCGTCGAGATGGGGCTCCTAAGGGACCGTGTTAGGAACCTGGAGCAGCAACTCGATGACCTGTGTCTGCTCAGGGAGAGCGAGGAGGTTCATACCATTGGGTTGTAAACTACCCAGCGGCTTGGAAACAACCTATGATCCAACATGCCCATGCCGAACAAGATGCCTCATCTATGCTAGTCCCATCTGCCCCCGTTTGGTCCATATCTCTCAGAACCTTCCCTATCCATGTACCTGTCCAAATGTCGTTTAAATGTTATAGTACCTGCCTCAACTACCTCCTCTGATAGGGTCTGCTGCTCTGGAAGGTTCGATCCCATGGGATCCAAGGTGAGATAGCTGAATGGATAGAAAAATGGGCTTCACGGTAGGAAGCAGATGGTAATGGTGCAAGGTTGCTTTTCAGACTGGAGGCCTATGACTAGTGGTGATCCTCAGGGTTTGGTCTGGACCCATTGCTGTTTGTCATCTATATCAATGATTTGGATGAGAATGTACATGCCATGATTCATAAGTTTGCAGGGTTGCGGAATGGTTGATGGCATTTAATACAGTGAAATGTGAGGTGTTGCATTTTGGGAAGACTAACAAGGGAAGAACCTACACAATGAATGGTAGAGCTCTTGGGAGTGTTGTAGAGCAGAGGGATAGGTACATAGAAGTGCAGGTACATTCAGGTAGTTCTGAAAGCGGCGCTACATGTAGATAGGATTGTCAAAAAGGCTTTTGGCATATTGGTTTTCATCAGTCAGAGTATTGAGTATAAAAGTTGGGAGATCATGTTGTAGTGTATAAGGCGTTGGTGAGGCCGCATTTCGAGTACAGGTGCACAACCTTTTATCCGAAGATCCAAATAACGAAAACCTCCGAATAGCGGTCATTTTTTCGGTCCTTGAAGAAAGGTCCTTGAAAACGTTCACCGAGGGCGGCCCGCAGAGGTGACAGCGGAACCTCCGGTCGGTCCTCGAAGAAAGGGGAACTAAATCCCCATTCATAAAAGAGAAGATGAGGGTATATTGCGCGGGAGGGTTAATAATTGACAATATGCTGCTGCCTGCCCGCTGAGTTAAAAAGTTCCCACGGTGGACTCACGATATACAGTGCAGATTGTCGCTCCCTTCAGTTTCACCCCACCTACGCCCCTCTGCTTCCCGGCCATGTGTGTGACCCCTTCCCTCCCCTCTCCAGCTCCCCGCCCATTGCACCGGCGCGGGGGCTTTGCACTGTCTTCACGGCGGCGATTGCAGCAGGACCGTGCCAGTCACCGGAGACGTCAGGACCAATTGGACACCGACCACCAGGCCCACCGCAAGCACGGAGATCCCAGATACCCACTCCAACTACAGAGGAACCTGGGTTGCGGATGACGGGGCGCAGCTCGGGGCGTCGTAGGGGCCCATCGATGAGCGGCCACTCAAAGCCACGCCGGGAGATGTAGGGCCCTGCCCCGGTCTTGATGTTGGAGCCCCCGGCGGGCGCTAGCAAGTCCGCGGCAATTTACAGCCGCGCCGGGCGTTGTAAGGCCCCCCTGCAGGTCACTCTCAACCCCGTAATTCGGGCGGGAGAAGTCGCCGCTGCCGGTGCCCCGCAAAGCAGTCTCCCACCGGGGACCCGCGAGCTCCCGGTGTCACCATCCACCGGCGTCGGGTCGCAGCACCTCGCCCCCGCAGCTCTCCACGCTCCGAAGCTGGCTAGCTCCACGGAGGTAGGTCCGTAGGTCCACAGCTCCCACCGCCGCCCACCGACCCCCAGGCCCACTGCAAGCACGGAGATCCCAGAGACCCACAGCCAGCAGCAACTCCAGCCCAGCCCCGCTCCAACTCCAGAGGAACACGTAGGGGCAAAAGCTGATGGTGTGCAAGGTACGTCTTGTTCTTGGGGTGGCGGATGAGGGGGCGCAGCTCGGGCTGTGGGCGAACTGCCACTTGTCGCTGTAGCGGCCAAAGATCATAGAGGAGCTCCTCTATGATCTTTGGTAGCGGCCCATCGGGGAGCGGATTCCTCTGGAGTTGGAGGGGGAGGGGGGTATTGTGCTGTTTGATCGCCCCCTGCTATCCCAGGGACAGGGAGACACAGCGGCTTTTTAGACTGGTGGGCAATCGCTTCCAAAGTTCTGCCCACACAGTCAGTACACCTCTCCTACACTGCATTTCATACAAACATTTATTCTGCAAGAAAAAACGACATTGAAGACTCAAACTCGCGATCGAGTAACTGCCAGGATCAAGGCGCAAACTCGCGACCTTGCGGATATGAGCCGAGCACTCTACCACTGAGCCAGCCATTAAAATCTACGCTAAAAATTTCCATTCCGAAGACCGACAAATTCTGAATTACGAAAAGTGTCTGGTCCCAAGGCTTTCGGATAAAAGGTTGTGCACCTGTATTGTGTTCAGTTCTGGCCACCATGTTATAGGAGAGATGTTGTAAAGCTGGAAAGGGTGTAGAGAAGATTTTCGATGTTGCCAGCACTCGAGTGCCTGAGCTATAGGGAGAGGTTGAGCAGGCCGGGACTATTCCAGCACCGATTTGTATGGTGTGCTACAAAACTGTACTCTAACACAAACAAAACATAAAGTGTTTGAGTAACTCAGCGAGTAAGACAGCATCTGTAGAAGGAATGGACAGACGATGCTTCGGGTCGCGACCCTTCGTCAGTCTGAAGAAGGATCTTGACCCGAAACGTTATTTGCGCATTCCATCCACAGATGCTGGCTGAACCACTGAATTCCTCCAGCATTTTGTCTTTTGCTCAAGATTCCAGTATCTGCAGTTCCCTGTGTCTCCTCTGAAAGCTCTAACTTTATTTACTAATCCCTCCTGTGTCACATTTTCAAAGGTCTTCTGAAATTGCTCAAATCAAGTTCAAGTAAGTTTATTGTCATGTGTCCCTGTCTACATCTGTACTACAAAACAGATAAATGTGTCCATATACCATGATATAAATATATACACACATGAATAAATAAACTGGTAAAGTGCAAATAACAGAAAGTGGTTGTTAATAATCAGAGTTTTGTCCGAGCCAGGTTTAATAGCCTGATGGCTGAGGGGAAGTAGCTATTCCTGAACCTGGTTGTTGCAGTCTTCAGGCTCCTGTACCTTCTACCTGAAGGTAGCAGGGAGATGAGTGTGTGGCCAGGATGGTGTGGGTCTTTGATGAAACTGCCAGCCTTTTTGAGGCAGCGACTGCGATAAATCCCCCGATGATGGACTGGGCAGTGTTTACTACTTTTTGTAGTCTTTTCCTCTCCAGGGCGCTCAAATTGCCGAACCAAGCCACGATGCAACCAGTCAGCATGCTCTCGACTGTGCACCTGTAGAAGTTAGAGAGAGTCTTCCTTGACAATCCGACTCTCCGTAATCTTCTCAGGAAGTAGAGGCGCTGATGAGCTTTTTTGATAATTGCGTTAGTGTTCTCGGACCAGGAAAGATCTTCAGAGATGTGCACGCCCAGGAATTTGAAGTTCTTGACCCTTTCAACCATCGACCCGTTGATATAAATGGGGCTGTGGGTCCCCCTCCTACTCCTTCCAAAGTCCACAATCAGTTCCTTGGTTTTGCTGGTGTTGAGGGCCAGGTTATTGTGCTGGCACCATATGGACAGTTGCTCGATCTCTCTTCTGTACTCTGACTCATCCCCATCAGTGATACGCCCCACAATAGTGGTGTCGTCAGCGAACTTGATGATGGAGTTCGCACTGTGGTTCGCTACGCAGTCATGGGTATAGAGTGAGTACAGCAGGGGGCTGAGCACGCAGCCTTGAGGTGCTCCCGTGCTGATTGTTATCGAGGCTGACACATTTCCACCAATACGAACAGACTGTGGTCTGTGGACGAGGAAGTCGAGGATCCAGTTGCAGAGGGATGCGCAGAGACCCAGTTCTGCGAGTTTGGTAACCAGTTTGGAGGGGATGATTGTGTTAAATGCCGAGCTGTAATCAATGAATAACAGCCTGACGTATGAGTTTTTGCTGTCCAAGTGGTCCAGTGCGGAGTGGAGGGCCAGCGAGATCGCATCCACCGTTGATCTGTTGTGGCGGTACGCGAACTGCAGTGGGTCCAGGTTTTTGTCGAGGTAGGAGTTGATTTGCTCCATGATCAACCTCTCAAAGCACTTCATCACCACCGGCATTAGTGCCACTGGTCGATAGTCATTGAGGCACGTCACCTTACTCTTCTTGGGCACCGGTATAATTGATGCCCTTTTAAAGCAGGTGGGGACCTCAGAAGTGAGAGGTTGAAAATGTCCATAAAAACTCCCGCCAGTTGGTCCGCACAGGTTTTTAGAACACGACCGGGTATACCATCAGGTCCAGGTGCTTTTCGGGGGTTCACCCCTCTGAAGGATTTCCTGACCGGCCTCTGTGACTGAGACTGAAATGCCATCACAGCGAATGGGGGATCGGGAAGGCACATCAGTATTCTCCCTGTCAAAGCGTGCGTAAAACGCATTGAGCTCGTCAGGGAGTGATGTTACACCGGCATTTGAGCTGCCTCCTGGTTTTGCCTTGTAGGAGGTGATTGCATTCAGACCCTGCCACAGCTGCCGAACATCTGTCTCGTCCTCCAGTTTGGAGCAGAAGTCCCTTTTGGCCTTTTTGATGGCCTTACCAAGGTCGTATCTGGTCTTCATGTAGGCCACTGTATCATTGGAGGTGAATGCCCTGTGTCTGGACTTCAGGAGAGTGCGGATCTCAAAGTTCATCCAAGGTTTCTGATTGGGAAACACTCGGAAGGTTTTTGTAGGGATGCAGTCCTCCACACATTTCTTTATGAAGTCTGTAACGACTGTGGCATATTCGTTCAAGTCCGTTGCCGAGTCCTTGAACATTGCCCAGTCTACAGACTCCAAACAGTCCTGGAGTTGTTCTTCTGCCCCCCCCCCCCCCGACCAGCTCTGTGCTGTCCTCACTTCTGGGGGTGTGCTCTTTAATTGCTGCCTGTAGGCAGGAAGAAGCAGCAGACTTACCGAAGTGAGGGGGAGGGATAGAACGATAGGCATTCTTGATGGTGGTGTAGCAGTGGTCGAGGGTGTTAGGTCCTCTGTTCAAGTTATTCCTCTCCTAATTACAGCCTCAAAAATATCCAACAAATCTTTCAAACAGGAATTCACTTTCTGGTCTTTCTCTGGTCCTTCCTTAAAGAGAGTGGAGTCAGGGGATATGGGGAGAAGGCAGGAACGGGGTACTGATTGTGGATGATCAGCCATGATCACATTGAATGGTGGTGCTGGCTCGAAGGACCGAATGGCCTACTCCCGCATCTATTGTCTATTGTCTATTAATAATAGATTCTCTTCCCTGTTACTGATCTATACTGATCAGGTCTTTATTTCATGTTTTTTTCTCTAACTTTCTAATTTTGCTGGAATCTAGCAAATTATTGTAATCGGCAATTAGATGCAGACGATATAATAAATCTAGACATTCAAACGGGCTTGTTTTATTTGCTCATAGCAAATAGCTTCTAACGTCTATTTCTGAGTAACGATTTTGAAATCATTTCAGCTTTCTGAATGTCAGAATTTTAAACAAAATAGGTATTAATCAACAGGCGCCAATTCAGAAGCCAGTGACCCACACAAAATTTCTTGACACAATATGTAGGGAGTTCTTGGGTATTATGAGAGAAATAAAATGCATTGATAAACTCAAATTTATTTAGCAGAAACGGCATCCTTACATTACCTTTGTACACAACCCAATTAAAGCTAGCCAGTTATTTCCCAACAGTAGTCTACAGATGAATTCCACATGTACTCACCTCTAATACACCCTTTTCCCTCCTTTTATGTTGGAACATTCGGTCCTCCACCACATCCTGCACTTTTACCTAGAGAATAAACAAATAGTAAAACGATTTTAAGTTTAGATTGCGTAGAGAACCTTGGAGATGATATATTCTTATTAAACCTTTCAAAATATTTCACATAAAGCTTTTCACACTAACATTGCCCTGTATTTTTTCTTTTATTTCTAATTCCTGAATTGGTAGTTTGTTTAGTATTCATTGAATGATATATTTTTGCATTCTATGGGGAACAATAATTACAACTAAAATCTTGAAAGGATTAATAGCCCCGAGATACTAGAAACTATCCATGTTTAAGTGTTAATTTCCTGGAATGGCTACTTTGCAAACCAGACATTGGTGAATAATGAAATGCTTTCCAGAGATGGGGTTTTTGACATATTACCAGGTAGTTTCATTTTCTTTAAACCTTGAAGTGCTAAATATTAAAATTAAGTATAATTTAATTCAAGATTCCAAAATACCTACTCAATGAGCACCTTACAAAGGAACAAGCTTTATTCATCTTCGAATCATTGCATTTTGGTCATGCAAATTTGAAATACTAATAGTGCATTTTCAAAACAACAAACAGAAAAGATGTAAAATTATTTTACACAATTGTACTGATTCAAAAATTGACCCCACTGACAGTTTCTTGTTATTTAATTGTCTATTTAATGCTGATTGGTAATCTCAATAGCTTGTTCTTGTCCCATTCCTCATATAATATTTCGTATCCAATAAGAAAGGGCTTATAACGTTGCTCCAGTTTCTAGGTCCAATGAACCTTGTTATCAACTCATCAATCATTGTCTACTGTCATTTTTGTTTAATATTAGAAACCATTCTATGATATTTTTTAAAAATCCATCATTCTTTTGCCAGGTATATTCTAAGAGGGAATTTTGGAATAATGCATCCAGCATTCCCATTGATAGATGTACCAATTCACAATTACTTTAATTTTGTATTCAGTAGGTGTTAAATTCAACCAGCTGTGTATAACATACTCTACTATCATTCATTTTCTGCCCTTCATATACTGAATCTATGCATTTTGACCTATTATTTTGGTAAAAGAGCAAATACTATAAATGTTCACACATAAATATTAGCTATTCCATCAACGTTTTCCTTGTGTAAATGGTGAATAAAATCGGAGAATGCCAATATTAGGAAATTTCAATAGGTTTACAGGGGGCAAGGCTTGTTAAATACTTTGCCCTCAAGGCTTGTTAAATGCTTTGGTGGATTGCAGAATTACTGTACCCGTATGTGGTGCCTCTCAGCAAACTCCGCTGTGGCCAAGAACATCGGCAGCCATTTCCTTTCCATGCGCACTTTTATATATCTTTGTATCTCAGTTAGAACATTTGAAGACAGCTGTTCATGGAGCAACATGCCCCATCCTCCAGCTAATTTCATTACCTAGAAAAGAAATATTTTCTCGGTTTCTTTATATTCAAAGAAAAAAAGCGACATATTAGATCAAATTTGTACAGGAGCTATGTTGCACCTTGCAGTCACTATCACCCCCCCCCCCCCAGTAGCTTTTGATAGTTGTGTGGTTCCTAATGATCTTGAAGGGTCCCAGTCACATGATAAGTGGTGACTATTGAGGCTTCAATGTCATTAGGAACCACGCAATTAAAGGCTAGATAAATGGTAAGTGGTGATCAGGCCTCACATCTCAAACTGTGGGCATTGCCACATTTTCTCTGATTACCTTTTCAATGTTTCCAATTGCCATTGATGATCAGACATTTAGAATAAAAAATTCAAATAATTAAAAACTAATAATTGATTGAAATGTGAACACCTGGTTAATTACAAGATTGATATTAATAGATGTAAAGCAAATGCGCAAATCAGTTATCTTCAGAAGTTAATTTAATGAAGTTCTCATGTTAACAGTGTTGTGCTAGATGGTTCAGCTATTGCTGTTGTAATTCCGAGGTGCCAGATGTAAAGTGTACATGTCCCCTCAATGGTGACTCCACTGACAGGGTGGAGATTAAAGGCAGGGCCTTAAGTATGTGTTCCATACTTGCATGATGCAATGAGCAGGAACATAACTCAATGATGAGATGCAACTGCAGCCAGTCTGTAGTTATTTATGGATATGCTAGCGAACCTTCAGTGCGATCTGGCCCATAGTTTCCTTAAAAATAATATTATTCTTATGCTATAGTGGTGCAACGTTTTAGTCACTAAGAAAGCATACTGCAAATGTATCCCGTAACCAATATATTGGAGGTTTCAAACTCCCAATGTGTACTCCTTGTATCTGCCCTGTTAATTGCCTCATTAGTTAGAGACATATTTTGTCAGCACAGTAAAGAACATTGGCACATCAAGACCAAAGATTTTTGATTTACATTATTTTAGACCTCGATGTGATCTATTTGTTAAGATACATTTTCTAGACGCACAGGCATTGCCTTTTCCTTGATATTCCTGAAACGGTGTGTGGAGATGCCTTTTTCAACATCAGCAGTCCTGTTACTTCAACAGTGAGGCAGGGATTGCCAGGATTATTTATTTATTTTTTATTTTAAAATATTTTTATTTATTAGAAGTAAATGTACAAGAGTAGAACAAACGGCATATAAAATTATACAGTTATTGTACAGCTTCAATTTTGACTTTTTAGCTTTGAATTAGAAGAAAAGAACTGATGTATGTTTCCAAAATGTAAGTATTAGTTTTTTCGACGTTATCAGGCCATAATTAAGGAAACGTCTTTGAAATAGTGATAGCTCAGAACAGGCTTCTGAATTACCTAGAGTGATCAGTTCCGTGTCGGGGTCAATTTTATTATTAGTGTTTTTGAAAAATTTCAAAAATTCCTCTCCAGAAATGATGTAACTTTATGCAAGAGGCAAAGGAATGAGTTATAGTTGCTTCCTGAAGGAGACATTTATCACAAATAGGAGATACATTTGGGAAGATCTTATTCAGTTTAGACTTTGAATAATAGAGTCTGTGCAGTATTTTAAATTGTATTAGCGAATGCCTAACGTTAAGAGAAGATTGCCAGGATTTAGACCGAGAAAATGAATGAAGGAATGTTGACAGATTTTCAAGTTATGATTTTGTGTTTATTGAAGGGAACCTGTAAGTGATGGTGTTCCTGTACACTTGCTGCCTTTGTCCTTGATGGTGGAAAAGCCAAAGCTTTGGAAGGTTCTGTCAGAATACCTTGTATGAGTAACTACAGAGTGTTTTATTGAAGGTACAAACTGCAGTCATCGTGTGCTGTTGGTGAGTGGAATTAAAGCTTAGGTTGCTTTGCTTTGGATGCTGCTGCACCTGTCCTGGCCAATAGTATTAACATAGAAACATAGAAAATAGGTGCAGGTGTAGGCCATTCAGCCCTTCGAGCCTGCACCGCCATTCAATATAATCATGGCTGATCATCCAACTCAGTATCCTGTACCTGCCTTCTCTCCATACCCTCTGATCACTTTAGCCACAAGGGCCACATCTAACTCCCTCCTAAATATAGCCAATGAACTGGCCTCAACTACCTTCTGTGGCAGAGAGTTCCAGAGATTCACCACTCTCTGTGTGAAAAATGTTTTCCTCATCTCGGTCCTAAAAGATTTCCCCCTTATCCTTAAACTGTGACCCCTTGTTCTGGACTTCCCCAACATCGGGAACAATCTTCCTGCATCTAGCCTGTCCAACCCCTTAAGAATTTTGTAAGTTTCTATAAGATCCCCCCTCAATCTTCTAAATTCTAGCGAGTACAAACCGAGTCTATCCAGTCTTTCTTCATATGAAAGTCCTGACATCCCAGGAATCAGTCTGGTGAACCTTCTCTGTACTGCCTCTATGGCAAGAATGTCTTTCCTCAGATTAGGAGACCAAATATTTCCGGTGGCGCTGGTGCCAGTAGCCTCCACCTACAGCCCGGTATCTTTTTGTTTTTTTGTTTATTTAGTTATGTTAAAGTGTGTTTTTTTGGTGTTTTTATGTGGGGGAAGAGGGTACGGTGCGGGGGATACCTTTCTTCAGCCGCTTCCTGGTGAGGACGCGACTATTATTCGAGTCGTGTTCTCGCCCCCCCCCCCCCCCCCCCCCCCCCCCCCCCCAGCGGCCTCCCTTCTGGATTGGCGCGGCCTTTCCTGCCGGGATCGACCAGAGCTCCAGCAGCGGCGGGACAGCGCTGAAACTTCGCGGGGCTGGAGCCCGGAGTGCTGGACCTGCTGCACCGACATAATGGAGCTGCGGTTTGCGGGCTCCCAACGCGGGCGGCGCTGATGGACAGCGCGGGGTCCTGTGACTCTGCCCGGCTCGGCTTGCGGACTCGGGAGCTGCGGACTCGGGAGTTGCGGACTCGGGAGCTGCGGACTCGGGAGCTGTGGACTCGGGAGCTGCGGACTCCGGCTGCGGGAGGCGGCTGATCAGGAGGTCCGGGCCGCTGAGGAGGAGAATGTTCACCGTCGGGGTTCGGCGTCGGCGTTCCACCAGCCCGGCGTGAGGGCCTGAACATCGGGCCACCCGGGGCGGCGACTGCGGGTGCTAGGAAGGCCTCAACCACGAGTGAACATCTGGGAAGAACGGAGGGGAGGCTGGCTGGACTATGGTGCCTTCCTCACCTTGGTGCCACTGTGTTATGTTGTGTCGTGGACTTTCAGTGTTTGTGCTTTTTTTTTAAATTCTATTTTATTTTTAATATGTTTTATTATTTATTATTATTTATTTATTTTTATGGTACTGCCTGTAAGGGAAATTCATTTCGTTGTCTCTAACTGAGACAATGACAATAAATTTGAATACAAATTTGAATACAATACAAAACTGTACGCAATACTCCAGGTGTGGTCTCACCAAGACCCTGTACAACAGCAGTAGAACCTCCCTGCTCCTATATTCAAATCCATTTGCTATGAATGCTAACATACCATTCGCCTTCTTCACTGCCTGCTGCACCCGCATGCCTACTTTTAATGACTGGTGTACCATGACACCCAGGTCTCGTTGCATCTCCCCCTTTCCTAATCGGCCACCATTCAGATAATAATATTGGATGATAGTATTCTATCATGATCATGACTTATAGATATGGAGAGTCAGTGGGCATCAGGAGGCAAGTCAAATGCTGCAGAATAACCAGTTTCTGACCTGCTCTTGTTGCTGCATTAGTTTAGCAGCTGTTCCAATTGAGTTTCTGGTCAACCATTAATATCCTCTGAGAAAAGACACACTGTGTATGACTAGCTTAGGAGGCCATGCAGCATCTCAGTAGAGCATGGATAGGTGACATTTCTGGTTGGGACCCTTCTGCAGACCTATTGTGGGGGAGGAGGGGGGAGGAAGAAAGCTGTAAGAGAGGAGGAGCACTAGGGGAAATATCCTCCAGTGATAGTACTGACAATGAATGCCAAGTATAAATGGTTAAACACTATTTGTCTTTAGGCTGTGATTGCCTATCTTCAGGCCTGTGCCTGAATGCTTTCTTAGGTCTTGCTGCGCACAAACATGTACTGTTGCAGATTGAATTGTGCAATCATCAGAAAACATTCCCATTTCTGACCTAAAGATGGAAGGAAGTGATGAAAAAGCTGAAGACAGTGGGCCTGGGAATGGTGAGTAAATACCACTTGATAACTCCATCGGAAACAGCAACATTCACTTTGCTGTTGATTGGAATAGACAGAAGATGGACACAAGAAGCTGGATTAACTCAGCAGGTCAGACAGCATCTCTGGATATAAGGAATGGGTGATGTTTCGAGTCGAGACCCTTCTTCAATCTGGGCAGACTGGGCAGTAATCTGGGAAATTAATTACAATCCTTAAATTCTGACCTTGCCTGATTTCCATCCTGTATATGAATAAAAAAATCTCTATGAGAAGCATTAATTTAACACTACATTACTTCATGCTGTTGTTCAGTCGTAGCAGGGCTGCTGGGTCCAAAGAAGTACTTTCGATTCAGATATTTGCTCTTTATGTCTTTGGACTTGTTACCTCTGTCTTCCGATTCAGTGTGAGGTATTCTTCTAAAGTTTTCAATATCCAACCAGCAGTTAAGATCCAAACTACAGGAGAAAATTGCCCATGGTTCGTTGAGCAGTCCTGCACTATTATAAACTATTATCAAAGCAGTGTTGTTATTATTACATAACCATATAACCATATAACAATTACAGCACGGAAAATGGCCATCTCGGCCCTTCTAGTCCGTGCCGAACACTTACTCTCACCTAGTCCCATCTACCTGCACTCAGACCATAACCCTCCATTCCTTTCCCGTCCATATACCTATCCAATTTATTTTAAAATGATAAAATCGAACCTGCCTCCACCACTTCCACTGGAAGCTCATTCCACACAGCTACCACTCTCTGAGTAAAGAAGTTCCCCCTCATGTTACCACTAAACTTCTGTCCCTTAATTCTCAAGTCATGTCCTCTTGTTTGAATCTTCCCTACTCTCAGTGGGAAAAGCTTATCCACGTCAACTCTGTCTATCCCTTCATAATTTTAAAGACCTCTATCAAGTCCCCCCCGTAACCTTCTGCGCTTCAAAGAATAAAGACCTATCTTGTTCAACCTGTCTATGTAACTTAGGTGCTGAAACCCAGGCAACATTCTAGTAAATCTCCTCTGTACTCTCTCTATTTTGTTGACATCTTTCCTATAATTTGGCGACCAAAATTGAACACCATATTCCAGAATCCCACTAGTCCCAACTTCTATACTCAATGTTATGATTTATAAAGGGCAGCACACCAAAAGCTTTCTTTACCACCCTATCTACATGAGATTCCACCTTCAGGGAACTATGCACAGTTATCCCTATATCCCTCTGTTCAACTGCATTCCTCAATTCGCTACCATTTATCATGTACGTCCTATTTTGATTTGGCCTGCCAAGATGTAGCACCTCACACTTATCAGCATTAAACTCTATCTGCCATCTTTCAGCCCACTCTTTCAAATGGCCTAAATCTCTCTGTAGACTTAGAAAATCTACTTCATTATCCACAACACCACCTATCTTAGTATCATCTGCATACTTACTAATCCAATTTACCACACCATTATCCAGATCATTGATGTACATGACAAACAACAGTGGACCCAACACAGATCCCTAAGGCATCCCACTAGTCACCGGCCTCCAACCTGACAAACAGTTATCCACCATTACTCACTGGTATCTCCCATTCAGCCAATGTTGAATCCATCTTGCTACTCCACTATTAATACACAACAATTGACCAATTCTTCTTAACCAACTTTCCATGTGGAACCTTGTCAAAGGCCTTATTGAAGTCCATATAGACAACATCCACCGCTTTACCCTCATCAATTTCCCTAGTAACCTCTTCAGAAAATTCAAGAAGATTAGTCAAACATGACCTTCCAGGCACAAATCCACGTTGACTGTTCCTAATCAGACCCTGTTTATCCAGATGATTATATATATTATCTTTAAGTATCCTTTCCATTAATTTGCCCACCACTGACGTCAAACTAACAGGTCTATAATTGCTAGGTTTACTCTTAGAACCCTTTTTAAACAATGGAACAACATGCGCAGTATGCCAATCCTCTGGCATCCAGTAAAGTAAACTGAAGACTAATTAATCCTGCGGTTACAAACAAACCGTGGTCTGTAAATTAACCTTGTGATAGTGTTACAATTATTACAGGAAAGTCTTCTACTGTGAGAAAGCATATCTCAATATTTGCCTCGGCAATCTTTATGTAAAGGTACATCTTTAAATAGTGTTTGCTACTTTATGTATAGGCTCTATTCATTTCAAAGCTGAAAGTCATAAACAATTTGTTGTTTTGTCTTTGATATTGGAAATGATCATTTCTGTATAAATGTTAGGTAGACAAAAATGCTGGAGAAACTCAGCGGGTAAGGCAGCATCTATGGGGCGAAGGAAATAGGCAACGTTTCAGGTTGAGACCCTTCTTCAGACGGATGTGAGGGTAGGGGGGGCGGGAAGGAGAAAGGAAGAGGTGGAGACAGTGGGCTGTGGGAGAGCTGGGAAGGGATGGGGAAAGAAGGAGAAAGCAGGGACCACTGAAATTGGAGAAGTCAATGTTCATACCGCTGGGAAATTACCCAAGCGAAATATGAGGTGCTGTTCCTCCAATTTATGGTGGGCCGCACTCTGGCCATGGAGGAGGCCCAGGACAGAAAAGCCGGATTCGGAATGGGAGGGCAAGTGCTGAGCCACCGGGAGATCAGGTTGGTTATTGCGAACCGAGTAGAGGTGTTGGGCGAAGCGATCGCCAAGCCTACACTTGATCTCACCGATGTAGAGCAGCTGACACCTAGAGCAACAGATGCAATAGATGAGATTGGAGAAGGTGCAGGTGAACCTCTGCCACACCTGGAAAGACTGCTTGGGTCCTTGAATGGAGTCAAGGGGGGAGGTAAAGCGACAAGTGCAGTATTTCCTGCAGTTACAAGGGAAAGTGCCAGGAGAAGGGGTGGTTTGGGTGGGAAGGGACGAATTGACCAGGAAGTTACGGAAGGAACGGTCTCTGCGGAAAGCCGAAAGGGGATGAGATGGGAAGATGTGGCCAGTGGTGGGATCCCATTGGAGGTGGTAAAAGTGTCGGAGGATTATTTGTTGTATGTGATGGCTGGTAGGGTGGAAGGTGAGGACAAGGGGGCTCTGCCCTTGTTACGAGTGGGGGGATGGGGAGTGAGAGCAGAGTTACGAGGTATAGAAGAGACCCTGGTGAGAGCTACATCTATAGTTGAAGAGGGGAACCCCCGTTCCCTGAAGAATGAGGACATCTCCGATGCCCTGGTTTGGAACACCTCATCCTGGGTGCAGATATGGCGGAGAGGAATTGGGAATAGGGGATGGAGTCTTTACAGGAAGCAGGGTGGGATGAAGTGTAGTCCAGATAGCCATGGGAGTCAGTGGGTTTATAGTGGATGTCGGTCAGTAGTCTGTCACCTACGATGGAGATAGTGAGGTCTAGAAACGGTAGGGAGATATCGGAAATGGTCCAGGTGTATTTGAGTGCCGGATGGAAGTTAGTGGTGAAATGGATGAAGTCATTGAGTTCTGTATGGGTGCAGGAGGTAGCGGAGGTAGAGTCCGGGGATAGGGCCATGGTACGTCGAACAATCTTTCCCCATCCCCCCACTCGTAACAAGGGCAGTCCCCCTTGACCTCACCTTCCACTCTACCAGCCGTCACATACAACAAATAATCCTCCGACATGTTCGCCACCTCCAACGGGATCCCACTGGCCACATCTTCCCATCTCCTCCCCTTTCGGCTTTCCTCAGAGACCGCTCCCTACGGAACTCCCTGGTCAATTCGCCCCTTCCCACCAAAACCACCCCCTCTCCTGGCACTTTCCCTTGCAACGGCAGGAAATGCTACACTTGTCACTTTACCTTCCCCCCTTGACTCCATTCAAGGATCCAAGCAGTCTTTCAACCTCATCGACTGCATCCGCTGCTCTAGGTGTCATCTGCTCTACATCGGTGAGACCAAGCATAGGCTTGGCGATTGCTTCGTCCAACACTTCCGCTTGGTTCGCAATAACCAACCTGATCATCACTTCAACTCCCCCTCCCATTCTGAATCCGACTTTTCTGTCCTGGGCCTCCTCCATGGCCAGAGTGAGGCCCACTGTAAATTGGAGGAGCAGCACCTCATATTTCACTTGGGTTGTTCACACCCCAGCGGTATGAACATTGACTTCTCCAATTTCAGGTAGTCAAAGTATACTAATATGTTTTCTTTTCATTTATTAATTTTTATGTCAGCTTACGAATTGTCTGAGCCCTGAATCTACCGCAATCAATGCTATTTCAAAATACACCGAGAGAAATTTACATGAATCTAAGGAAATGAACAAATCTTGACTGCAGCTAAAAAGAAGAAACAAATATTCTGGGGTTTTGCTACTCATCAAAAAAAAACATTAACTGGGGAAACAAAATTGAACTTTAGATTAGTTTAGTTTAGTTTAGAGATACAGCGCGGAAACAGGCCCTTCAGCCCACCGAGTCCGCACCGACCAGTGATCCCTGCACATTAACATTACCATACACGCACACACTAGGGACAATTTTACATTTTTATACCAAGCCAATTAACCTACAAACCTACCATAGTATCAGTAGACCTTAGAAAAAACAGCAGAAGGTTGTAAGAATTAAGGTGTAAACTGAAATTTTGGATCAAGATCAATATCAACTTCCAACTTTTGTCTCCATAGATGCTGCTTGACCCACCGAGCTTTTCCTGCACTGATTGTCATTCCAGGTTCCAGCATCTGCGATCACTTCTGTCTTCAATTAAAAGTCCTGGTTTGTCTGGTAATTTATTTTAGAGATTTGGATATTTAGATGTGTTTTCTGTAGCACATTACTGAGTCTTCACTCAGCAGTTTAGGAAGCACATGCAGAGTGAGAAAGGGGGCTACAGTGTCAGGTCACAGTCAGCCAGGGGACAGTGTGGAAAGAGCAAAGAGAGTGTCTGTGACAGGAGTCAGAACAAGAGAGGCTGTGATGCACTATGTCAGTGGAAAGAAGGTGGTGAAGGCTTGTTAACTGCATCTGATCTGTTTGTAGAGGATGTTAATAGAACACGAATATATAGAAAAAGATGCCCAGAATATGAAACATTGTCGTCTTCTCACAACCCCCATAAAAACATTTAAAACATTTTACAGTGCTATTTTTAAAAGTCCCAGTGCCTACACAAGTGCAATTTTAACAGAAGGGTAAATGTGGCGGTAACAGTTGGCTGCAAATACTCACACCATTTCCAACAAAAGTTTAGAGAAACATGGACCTGAATCTTTATTATTGTACAACATTTCTTTTTGTGATAAAAATGAACTGCAGATGCTGCTTTAAACCAAAGATAGACACAAAACTCAGCGGGTCAGGCAGCATCTCTGGAGAAAATGGTTGGGTGACATTTCTGGTTTTGACCCTTCAGATTTTTTAAAATTGTGTCTCTGTCCCTGTACTTCTCTATAGCTACATATATAGGTACTTACCCAGCAAAATTTTCTTTAAGGTATGTCTGGAAATTCTCAATTTCTATGCGATTGTTAATGAGTACATCCAAAGTGTAATTACGGAATTTTTCAGGAACTTTCTGCCAATAGTCTTCTCTTTTGATATCAACTGGAATTTGTACTTGACAGGGTGAACTTACAGGAAGAAACATTTCCTGAAAAAAATTTAAACCACAATTAAAGCTAGATTAATATCTCCTTAAATGTATCAGTGTCTGCATCTAAGCTGTTGCATTAGGTCCTACATTCCCATTATAGTCTGGATGAGACCATAATATGGTTGAGTTCTTCATTAGGATGGAGAGTGACATTGTTAATTCAGAAACAAGGGTAACTGAAAGAAAGGTAACTTTGAGGGTATGAGACGTGAATTTGCCAAGATTGACTGGCAATTGATTCTTAAAGGGTTGACGGTGGATATGCAATAGAAGTCATTTAAAGACTGCATGAAATCAGGGAAGGTAGTGCATCCGTGGATAACAAGGGAAATCAGGGAAAGTATCAAAACAAAAGATGAAGCGTACAAATTAGCCAGAAAAAGCAGCCTACCAGAGGACTGGGAGAAATTCAGTCCAGCAGAGGAGGACAAAGGGCTTAATTAGGAAAGGGAAAATAGATTATGAAAGAAAACTGGCAGGGAACCTAAAAACTGACTGCAAAATTATTGAATTATGTGAGGTAAGGGAAACTAGTAGAGTAGCTATGGATACTATGAGTTTCAAAGTAAAAGAAGTACTGACACTTTTGAAAAATATAAAAATGGGTAAGTTTCCAGGTCCTGACAGGATATTCCCTAGGACATTGAGGGAAGTTAGTGTAGAAATAGCCGGGGCTATGACAGAAATATTTCAAATGTCATTAGAAACGGGAATAGTCCCCGAGGATTGGCGTACTGCACATGTTGTTCCATTGTTTAAAAAGGGTTCTAAGATTAAACCTAGCAATTATAGACCTGTTAGTTTGACGTCAGTGGTGGGCAAATTAATGGAAAGGATACTTGGAGATAATATATATAAGCATCTGGATAAACAGGGTCTGATTAGGAACAGTCAACATGGATTTGTGCCTGGAAGGTCATGTTTGACTAATCTTCTTGAATTTTTTGAAGAGGTTACTAGGGAAATTGACGAGGGTAAAGCAGTGGATGTTGTCTATATGGACTTTAGTAAGGCCGTTGACAAGGTTCCTCATGGAAGGTTGGTTAAGAAGGTTCAACTGTTGGGTATAATTGCAGGAGTAGCAAGATGGATTCAACAGTGGCTGAATGGGAGATGCCAGAGAGTAATGGTGGATGGTTGTTTGTCGGGTTGGAGGCAGGTGACTAGTCGGGTGCCTCAGGGATCTGTGTTGGGTCCTTTGTTGTTTGTCATGTACATCAATGATCTGGACGAAGGTGTGGTAAATTGGATTAGTAAGTATGCAGATGATACCAAGATAGGGGGTGTTGTGGATAATGAAGAAGATTTCCAAAGCCTACAGAGTGATTTAGGCCATTTGGAAGAATGGGCTGAAAGATGGCAGATGGAGTTTAATGCTGATAAATGTGAGGTGCTACACCTTGGCAGGACAAATCAAAATAGGACGTACATGGTAAATGGTAGGGAATTGAATAATACAGTTGAACAGAGGGATCTGGGAATAACCGTGCATAGTTCCTTGAAGGTGGATTCTCATATAGATAGGGTGGTAAAGAAAGCTTTTGGTATGCTAGCCTTTATAAATCAGAGCATTGAGTATAGAAGCTGGGATGTAATGTTAAAATTGTACAAGGCATTGGTGAGACCAAATCTGGAGTATGGTGTACAATTTTGGTCGCCCAATTATAGGAAGGATGTCAACAAAATAGAGAGAGTACAGAGGAGATTTACTAGAATGTTTCCTGGGTTTCAACAACTAAGTTACAGCGAAAGGTTGAATAAGTTAGGTCTTTATTCTCTGGAGCACAGAAGGTTAAGGGGGGACTTGATAGAGGTCTTTAAAATGATGAGAGGGATAGACAGAGTTGATGTGGACGAGCTTTTCCCTTTGAGAATAGGGAAGATTCAAACAAGAGGACATGACTTCAGAATTAAGGGACAGAAGTTTAGGGGTAACATGAGGGGGAACTTCTTTACTCAGAGAGTGGTAGCGGTGTGGAATGAGCTTCCAGTGGAAGTGGTGGAGGCAGGTTCGATGGTATCATTTAAAAATAAATTGGATAGGCATATGGATGAGAAGGGAATGGAGGGTTATGGTATGAGTGCAGGCAGGTGGGACTAAGGGAAAATAATTGTTCGGCACGGATTTGTAGGGCCGAGATGGCCTGTTTCTGTGCTGTAATTGTTATATGGTTATATGGTTAAAAGTTTTTATAGATATGTGAAGATAAAAAGATTAGTTAAAACAAATGTAGGTCCCTTGCCGTCAGAAACAGGTGAATTGATCATGGGGAACAAGGACATGGCAGACCAATTGAATAACTACTTTGGTTCTGTCTTCACTAAGGAAGACATAAATAATCTGCCGGAAATAGCAGGGGACCGCGGGTCAAATGAGATGGAGGAACTGAGTGAAATCCAGGTTAGCCGGGAAGTGGTGTTAGGTAAATTGAATGGATTAAAGGCCGATAAATCCCCAGGGCCAGATAGGCTGCATCCCAGAGTACTTAAGGAAGTAGCCCCAGAAATAGTGGATGCATTAGTGATAATTTTTCAAAACTCCTTAGATTCTGGAGTAGTTCCTGAGGATTGGAGGGTAGCTAATGTAACCCCACTTTTTAAAAAGGGAGGGAGAGAGAAAACGGGGAATTATAGACCAGTTAGTCTAACATCGGTAGTGGGGAAATTGCTAGAATCAGTTATTAAAGATGGGATAACAGTACATTTGGAAAATGGTGAAATCATTGGACAAAGTCAGCATGGATTTACGAAAGGTAAATCATGTCTTATAGAAGTTTTCGAGGATGTAATTAGTAGAGTGGATAAGGGAGAACCAGTGGATGTGTTATATCTGGACTTTCAGAAGGCTTTCGACAAGGTCCCACATAAGAAATTAGTATACAAACTTAAAGCACACGGTAATGGGGATTGAGTATTGATGTGGATAGAGAACTGGTTGGCAAACAGGAAGCAAAGAGTATGTGTAAACGGGTCCTTTTCAGAATGGCAGGCAGTGACTAGTGGGGTACCGCAAGGCTCAGTGCTGGGACCCCAGCTATTTACAATATATATTAATGATTTGGACGAGGGAATTGAATGCAACATCTCCAAGTTTGCGGATGACACGAAGCTGGGGGGCAGTGTTAGCTGTGCGGAGGATGCTAGGAGGCTGCAAAGTGACTTGGATAGGCTGGGTGAGTGGGCAAATGTTTGGCAGATGCAGTATAACGTGGATAAATGTGAGGTTATCCACTTTGGTGGCAAAAATAGGAAAGTAGACTAGATTTGAGTACAGGAGCAGGGAGGTTCTACTGCAGTTGTACAGGGTCTTGGTGAGACCACACCTGGAGTTTTGCGTACAGTTTTGGTCTCCAAATCTGAGGAAAGACATTCTTGCCATAGAGGGAGTACAGAGAAGGTTCACCAGACTGATTCCTGGGATGTCAGGACTTTCATATGAAGAAACACTGGATAGACTCGGCTTGTACTCGCTAGAATTTAGAAGATTGAGGGGGGATCTTATAGAAACTTACAAAATTCTTACAAAATGGGAGGTGTCCCCCTCCCATTGGTACGGTACGTTTGCATTTTTCTGCTTGAAATTGTGCAATATGGTGCATACTGTAGCGAGTCTTTTAACTTACACTTGAATACAATATACAGTGCATTCAGAAAGTATTCAGACCCCTTCACTTTTTCCACATTTTGTTATGTTACAGCCTTATTCTAAAGTGGATTAAATTCATTTGTTTTATCATCAATCTACACACAATACCTCATAATATAAAAGCAAAAACAGGTGTTAGAAATATTTGCAAAGTAATTAAAAATAAATAACTGAAATATCACATTTACATAAGTATTCAGACCCTCTGCTGTGACATTCAGAATTGAGCTTCGGTGCATCCTGTTTCCATTGTTTATCCTTGAGATGTTTCTACAAGTGGATTGGAGTCCACAAGTGGTAAATTAAATTGATTGTACATGATTTGGAAAGGCACACGCCTGTCTATATAAGGTCCTGCAGTTGACAGTGCATGTCAGAACAAAAACCAAGCGGTGAAGACGAAGGAATTGTCTGGAGACGTCCAAGACAGGATTGTGTCGAGACACAGATCTGGGGAAGGGCATAAAACAATTTTGGCAGCATTGCAGGTCCCAAAGAGCACAGTGGCCTCCGTCATTCTTAAATGGAAGAACATTGAAACCACCACGTCTCTTCTTAGAGCTGGCCACCCGGCCAAACTGATCAATCGAGAGAAAAGGGCCGTGGTCAGGGAGGTGACCAAGAACCCGATGGTCACTCTGACAGAGATCCAGAGTTCCTCTGTGGAGATGGGAGAAAATTCCAGAAGGACAACTATATCTACAACACTCCACCAATCAGGCCTTTATGGTAGAGTGGCCAGATGGAAGCCACTCCTCAGTAAAAGGCACATGACAGATCGCTTGGAGTTTGCCAAAAGGCTCCTTAATAAGATTCTCTGGTCAGATGAAACCAAGATTGAACACTTTGGCCTGAATGCCAAGTGTCACGTCTGGAGGAAACCAGGCACCGCTCATCACCTGGCCAAAACCGTACCTACGGTGAAGCATGGTGGTGGCAGCATCATGCTGTGGGGATGTTTTTCAGCGGCAGGAACTGGGAGACTAGTCACGATCGAGGGAAAGATGAATGGAGCAAAGTACAGAGAGATCCTTGATAAAAACCTGCTCCTGAGCATTCAGGACCTCAGACTGGGGCAGAGGTTCTCCTTCCAACAGAACAATGCCCCTAAACACACAGCCAATACAACACAGGAGTGGCTTCATGACAAGTCTGTGAATGTCATTGAGTGGCCCAGCCAGAGCCCGGACTTGAACCCGATAGAACATCTCTGGTGGGACCTGAAAATAGCTGTGCATCGACGCTCCCCATCCAACCTGACAAAGCTTGAGAAGATCTGCAGAGAAGAATGGGAGAAATTACCCAAATAATGGTGTGCCAAGCTTGTAGCGCATACCCAAGAAGACTTGAGGCTGTAATCGCTGCCAAAGGTGCCTCAACAAAGTACTGAGTGAAGGGTCTGAATACTTATGTAAATGTAACATTTCAGTTATTTATTTTTAACTACTTTACAAAAATTTCTAAACACCTGTTTTTGCTTTTCCATTATGGGGTATTGTGTGCACATGGATGATAAACAAAAATGAATTTAATCCATTTTAGAATAAGGCTGTGACATAACAAAATGTGGAAAAAGTGAAGGGGTCCGAATACTTTCTGAATGCACTGTATGTGCTTTAAATTGGATTGGAGCGTTTTTGAAAGGGTGGATGCTAAGCGACCACTGATCATCGGCCTTGGGGGTACCCGGTGAGGGAGTGGAGCAACCGAGTGGGGAGAGGGTGTGGAAGAAGGGTGTCCCCCGTCCCAGGGTAGGAACTTTTTGAAATTTGATGTATTAAAATCATGTTTTAGTGCACTGTAGAAGTATGATTTCAATGTTTTTTGTATGAAGTATTTTTAAGAGGTAACTTTTTAACTTTATCCAGGGTGATGGGTGTATGGAGCAAGCTGCCAGAGGAGGTAGTTGAGATAGGGACCATCCCAACATTTAAGAAAAAGTTAGACTGATATATGGATAGGACAGGTTTGGAGGTATGGACCAAAAGCAGGTGGCGTAGCTGGGACATGTTGGCGGGTGTGGGCAAGTTGGGTCGAAGGGCCTGTAAAGGTCGTTGAGGCAGGGACTATCCCAACATTTAAGAAACAGTTAGACTGATACATGGATAGGATAGGTTTGGAGGGATATTGACCAAAAGCAGGTAGTGTAGCTGGGACATGTTGGCGGGTTTGGACAAGTTGGGCCGAAGGGCCTGTTTTCACACTATATCACTCCATAACTACATTATACCTCCACCATACATGAATGCTTCAAAATCAAGTGATCGAGTTTTATTGCCATATACTCAAGCATAGAAACATAGAAAATAGGTGCAGGAATAGGCCATCGGCCCTTCTAGCCAGCACTGGCATTCAATATCATCATGGCTATTCATCTAAAATCAGTACCTCTTTCCTGTTTTTTCCCCATATCCCTTGATGTCGTTAGCTCCAAGAACTAAATGTAACTCTCTCTTGAAAACATCCAGTGAATTGGCCTGCACTGCATTCTGTGGCAGAGAATTCCACAGATTCACAACTCTCTGGGTGAAGAAAGTTTGCTCTCATCTCAGTCCCCCTCTTTATTCTTAAACTGTGACCCATGGTTCTGAACGCCCCCAACATCGGGAACATTTTTCCTGCAGTTACAGTAAGTGGAAAATCTAGCAGGCAAGCAGGATGCTTTCTCCAACCACCCCCATTTGAAGGCCAGCTGTCTTCCACCGTTTCTACCCAGTGCTTGGTACTTACTTCCAGCAGCCACCGGTTGTCCTCCAGGATGCACCGAGCCGCAGCCTGATCCATGCCGGTCACCTGGGCAAATTCGGCACAGAGACTCTCTCTCTCTCCCCTCTCTTCCACTCTCTCTCCTCTCAACCCCCCTCTCTCTCCCCCTCTATCTCTCCCCTCCCCCTCTCTCTCCCCTCTCTCCCTCTCTGTCTCTCCTCTCCCCCTTCTCTCCCGCCTGTCTCCCCCCTCTCACTATCTCCCCTTCCCTCTCTCTTCCCCTCTCTCCCCCTCCTCTCTTCCACTCTCTCTCCTCTCTTCCCCTCTCTCTCCCTCTCTCTCTCTTCGCTTCTCTCCCTCCCACCTCACTCTCCCCCTCTCTCGTCCCCTCTCTCCTCTCTCTCTCCCCTCTCTTCCTCTCTCTCCCCTCTTTCCCCTAACTCTCTCCCCCCCTCTCTTTCTTCTCTCCCGCCCACTTCTCTCTCTCCCCCCTCTCTCTCTTTCTCCCTCCCTTTCTATCTCCCCCTCTCTACACTCTCCCCTCTCTCTCTGTCTCTCCTCTCACCTCTCTCTCTTCCCCCTCTCTCTCTCATCTCTCTCTCCTCCTCTCTCTCCCCCCCCCCCCCATTTCTCCCTCTCACCTCACTGTCCCCCTGGCTCTCTCCCCCCTCTCTCTTTCTCCTCTGTCTATCTCCTCTTTCTCTTTGCCCCCCCATCTCTCCTTCCCCCGTTTCTCTCTTTCCCCCTCTCTCCCTCCCCCTCTCTCTTTTACCACCCCTCTCTCTTCCTCCTCTCCTACCCTCTCCACCCCCGCTCTCTCTTCCCTCTCACCCCTCTCCCTCTTCCCCCTCTCCCCCCTACCTCTCTCTCCCCTACCTCTCTCTCCCATCTCTCTCTCCCCCCTCTCCCTCTTCTCTCTCTCCATTGACTCCCCCTCTGTCTCTCTCCTCTCACCCCCCTCTCTCTCTCCCCACCGTCTCCCTGTCTCCTTCCCCTCTCTCTCTCTCTCTCCACCTCCCTGTCCCTTCGGCACAGAGACCCCCGCAGCAGCAGCAGCGGTGCAACGCCCCCGACACCCCAGGACTTGCACTGTCCGGAGTGCTCCATGGCCAGATCTGCAGCAAGCGACACGTCAGCCCCGCAAACACTCGACTGCTCGGCAAACACTCGCCGGTCCCGGCTCCCCGCATCTGTGTCCCGCCGCTGGTTCTGCTCCCATCCCTCCCTCAGCCCCGGCTCTCTAACACCCGTGGGCCATGCAGTTTATCCGAGTTTTGAAATTTTCGTTGATCACAGAATTTCTCACTACAGAGCGTGAGAAATTTCTGATCAGCGTGAGGACGTGAGAGATTGCTTGAGGGCGTGAGTCTCACGCTCAAAGCGTGAGAGTTGGCAGCCCTGGATAGTGTTAGGTTACAAGTAGGCAGAGTTTAAAAATAAAGATGATTTAAGTTGCAAATAAGGGATGAGAATAAAATTCACCCTGGGAAAGGACTAATTTATGTCATCTATGTTGAACATCTAGAGACAGTAAATTTATTTTTTTAGCAATGACTTTACAACACCAGCAAGACCCAGATTCACTAATATTGTCACTCCATCTAACCCCTCCTTAGAAATTGTGAAATTATCTAAACGTACAAAGGTCTGCTGCAGTGTAAAACATTATTGCAGTGTCTAAGGTAAATACATCCAGTAATTCAAATGATAGCACAACTCCACTACTGCCTCTCATGTCAACTCTGTATAAAAATGGTGGGAATAGTTTGCTTTGGGTGTAATTTAAACAACAATTCTTTTTCCATTATTATAAAGAGCACGTTTGCCTAAAACATCCTTTAGTGCATCAATTTTCGAGCACAATTCCTTGCCTCTTTTCCATTCAAAACATCAAAAGAAAAAGGGATTTTCTTTGGATGGCAACTATTGCAAATTATTGTTACAGCAACTGAAAAGCTCTCAGGCAAATTATTGGGCCAAAAATAAAGGGCTGCACTACAACATAATGTATAAACATTGGAGAACCATCTTCTATCCCAAAATGCTCCATTAGCAAAATAAACATTCAATTGCAATTAATATATTAGAAATAATGTAGAAAAAAAATATTCACTACCAGATAAAGTGATAGATCAAAAGCAATTGACTGCAGATAGACTAGAAAACTTCGGGCATGCATTTGAAATACCAATCAGGGTTAGGTACAAATTCAGAGTGGTCAAAGTCATAAGTGCATATAGGCTTCATAGTATTTAAAATATCAATGTGGCAACTAATTAATTCCTTTTTTTTTCTGTATGTGTAAATGGATATAATATTCTCTTTTTCAAAAAAAAATAGAGCTAATTACTTTATTTGGCCAAATCTTTTTCTGAAGTTTTTGAAGTTTCTTGTAGTATGCTGAATCCAAAAAACGAGTCTCTCTTGTAAGCTGCACCTGGAAATAAAAGATAACCAGAGTATTAATGAATTAATACTCAATGAATTAATATAATTGAAGCAATGAACTAAGTCAATGCCAGCAGTACCACTGGATGTTGGTGAGAATTTCAGTCAACTAGCAGCAACATTTCCATTTACTTCAGAAAGCAGTCCACGTAAAGGAGACAGGATTACAAAATGTGCACCATATTCACTGGAGAAAGAAGATACTGTACGTTGATAGGTCAGATACTTTGAAATACATATGGTCAATGTGCATTTTTCTGAAATTAATAAATAATATAAATGAGTTGACATTCTTCAAGTAAAAAATAAAAACAATTATGGTCAGCTTTCTTACCTTACATTTCTCCAATTGAAAACCCTTTGTCACAAAAATAAAAGCAGATATCAAAATAATTGCTCAGAAATACTTTTATTGAGGGAGTTGAAAGGGTGCGGGGTGGTTAGGCTCAGTGATATTTTTCTCTCTCCCAATAACAAATGATCTGCTAACAATAACTGAGTGCCTCGCTTTCAGTTTGCCAATGAACAATATTAAGACAAAAGGACACAAAGTGCTGGATTGTGGGGAATGAAAGCTGGGCGAGAGGAGAGGCAAGACAAAGTGTGGCAGGTAATAGGTGGACACATGCAAGGGGGAGGGGGAGAGGTGGATAGGCAGGTGGTTGGAATGAAGGCCAGAAATTAAAGCAGAATGTGTGAAACAAAAGGATTTGTTGCAAATTGTGAAGCCCGAGGAAGGAATGTAGGTAGAGGTGGAGGGAGAAGTAGGTGAGCGTTTTAGGCCACAAGGGAAGGGGGGGAGGAGAAGGGGGGAGAAAGGGAAGGGGGGAGAAAGGGAAGGGGGGGAGGAGAAAGGGGAAGGGGGGGAGAGAAAGGGAGTGGGGGGGGGGTAAAATGGGAGGCAGAGTGGAGGTTGTCATATTTAGGAGGTTGTCTAAAATTGGAGAATTTGACATTGATACTGTTGGCATGGACTTAGACAATGTCAGCATTACCAGTGGATGAGTACTCAGGCATCAGATCAAAATCTGAAAGACTGGTGCTCGGTCACATTGTCTTCATTGGCGGATTGGAGTTCAGATTATCATCTCATTTTATTGCCCAAGAAAGTGGACAATGTAGAGGAAGAGAAATGGAGGAGTACAAATGGTGGCAAGAACAAGGAGGCAGATTATTATCTCAATGGTGTCAGATTAGATAAAAAGGAAGTGCAACGAGACCTGGGTGTCCTTATACACCAGTCAACAGGGCCGGCCTTAAGCCGATTGGACCGATTTCTCCCAATTGGGCCCCCTTGCCTAAGGGGGGCCCCGCTTTAATTTTCCGTATTTCGTACAGAAATACAAATTCGCTTTGTTAAATAAAGATTTTTTTTTAAACATTCGCCATACAGATTTTTTTACAAAACGAACATAGATAACAACCACTGCACGGCCATCAGACACAAAAGATTTGTTAACTACTACTGTAGCACTTGTTAACAGTCAGTAGTTAACACGTAGTTATACAACGTGTCATCAATGCATCAATCCACATTCCTCAGTAAATGTAATTGTGTTTTGAACAAGTATTAATGACGCTGCGTTCCTTTGAATACAATTCACGCGGCGTCATTAATATTGTCATGATTGAGGGCTTCTTCTTGGTGAGCTTCTTGGTGTGCAGCAGGTTAGTCATTCAATTTACCTACTGATCCATGTTGTGTCTTTCACTCTCTCCCTCCCTCTCTCGCACTCTCTCTCTCTCCCGTTCCCCATCTCGTCTCTCTCTAGCTCTCTCGGCATTCCCGTAATCATTGACGTTTCGTGGTAGACAAAAATGCTGGAGAAACTCAGCGGGTGAGGCAGCATCTATGGAGCGAAGGAGATAGGCAACGTTTCGGGTCGAAACCCTTCTTCAGACCCGGCCCGAAACGTTGGCTATTTCCTTCGCTCCATAGATGCTGCCTCACCCGCTGAGTTTCTCCAGCATTTTTGTCTACCTTTTGTCTACCTCCGATTTCCCCGCATCTGCAGTTCCTTCTTAGACGTTTTGCGGCTGCATCTGCGGTTCCTTTCTGTTGGGGGGGGGGGGGGGAAGAGTCCTTTCCTGTGGCGGCTCCTGATAAGTGATATGTTCCCTCCGCTGCCTTGCCCACTGAGTCCAGCACTGTGTTTTTTGTTTGGCTCTGAAGTTGAAGGTGGACCCCCCGTGTCTACCTTCAACTCCGTCTGTGGTGGCTCAGAAGGATGGGCAGGGGCTCTGGGGAGAGGGTTGCGTATTGTATTGTATTCAAATTTATTGTCATTGTCTCAATTAGAGACAACGAAATGAATTTCCCTTTACAGTCAGTATCATAAAAATAAATATATAATAAATAATAAAACATATTAAAAATAAAATAGAATTTAAAAAAAGCACAAACACAGAAAGTCCACGACACAACATAACACAATGGCACCAAGGTGAGGAAGGCACCATAGTCCAGCCAGCCTCCCCTCCGATCTTCCCAGATGTTCACCCGTGGTCGGGGCCTTCCAAGCACCCGCAGTCGCCACCCCGGGCGGCCCGATGCGCAGGCTCTCTTGCCGGGCTGATGGAACGCCGACGCCGAACCCCGACGGTGAAAATCCTCCTCAGCGGCCCGGACCTCCCGATCAGCCGCCTCCCACCGGAGTCCGCAGCTCCCGAGCCGGGCAGAGTCGCAGGACCCCACGATGTTTGTCAACGCCGCCCGCGTTGGGAGCTCCGCGAGCCACAGCTCCAGGATGTCGGTGCCGCAGGCCCAGCACTCCGGGCTCCAGACGGCGATCCCCGGTAAGGCATCGCCAGCCCCGCGATGTATCGGGTCGAGACCCTTCATCAGACAATCACAAGTACTCTCACCGACGAGAGTTCAGTTCAGTCTGAAGAAGGGTCTTCTCTCCAGAGTCGCTGCGCTGCCTGTCCTGTTGAGCTACTCCAGCTTTTGTCTATCTTCAATTTCAGAGTTAAATAAAATTTCTCATGGGGGCTTATAGCGTCTACCCCCCACACCTTCCTTCCCAACCTCAGCCTCACGGACCTTAGCGTACCCCTAGTTCCTAAAACCCATTTCCATCACTGGTGTGAAGGAAGGAGAGAAGGGAGGGAGGGAGAGAAGGGAGGAAGGAGAGAATGGAGTGAGGGAAGTAGAGAAAGAAGGGAGTGAGAGAAGTAGGGAGGGAGGGAGGGAGGGAAGGAAGGAGAGAAAGAAGCGAGGGAAGAAGAAGGGAAAAGAGAGAGGACGGAGAGAAAGGAGGGAGGAAAGGAGAAAGGGAAAAGAGAGAGAGGAAGGAGGGAGAGAGGGAGGGAGGGAAGAAGGGAAGGGAGGGATAGAAGGGGAGGAAAGAAGGGAAGGAGAGGGACGGCGGCAGGAGCGGATGCCGGGGACCGGGCGTACGGGTGTGAGCTGAGGCCGAGGTTTGTGAACGTTGCTCCAACCCGGCCCTCCCTTATAATAGACTTTATTTGTATTTCTATGATTCTACAGACCTTGGCTGGGAACCTGGGGCTCACCAAAATTGCTCCCAATTGGGCCCCGCACCTCCTAAGGCCGGCCCTGCCAGTCACTGAAAGTAAACTTGTAGATACAGCAGGCAGTGAAGAAAGCTAATGGCATGTTGTAGCAATGTTACAAAATTTTGAGATTTAAAAAATCAAGTCTGTAATTTATCCCATCAGATAAAGCATAAAAATAAGTTTAATTTGACACCTAATTCACTTTCATATCTCAAGTATTTAAAAAGTTATGGCCATTTTCATACTGGGAAATGAGCATCTTGTTCCCTATTGATTTTCTATGGACATAACAAAAAAGCTGTGATCGTGAACAGTCAAAAGCCCATAACTTTCTTAAAAATTAAGAGAACTGAATGAAATTTTCAGTTATCATAGATTGAAGCATTCTGAAACAAATATAAAATAATCTTACTTGGATGACCTGAAATTAAAGCATATAATTAGTTAGTTACCTAATTGTAGCTAATTTCAGACTTCAATTACTAGATCTAAACATCTATCCATTTCTTAATAAATGATTAACATTTTTAAATAGCCTAAATGTCCAAATAATATTCACAAATAATTCACAATAAAACATGATTTTTAAATCTCATTTACATTAATTTATAGGCCAAATGGAAGGAATTTAGTGTTTAATTGCTGTAAATAAATGCCCATTTAAATCAGCTTTCCAGTGGGTCCCTGTGGAACGCGCTGGTTTAGAACGTTCACATTGCGGTAGATTTGTGCCCCAAATGCCGAGAAAAATACTGCGCGATATAATGGGCCCAAAATGAGCTACTCGCAATATTAAACTTAGTATAAAGGGATCTTTAGAAGCCCTTTTTAATGTAAAAATATACAACCTAACTGCTGCTATTTGCTTTATGAGACCCTGCGGTTGCTGACGGTCGCGGGTTTAGAGATTGATTTTTAAACTACTATAACTATTATTCAAGGCCTTTAAACCTAATAATAGCTTTTGCGACGGGGTCTTCCAGCGATTTTTCGTTAATAATTAACTAGGCTGAACATTTTCGATTGGAACAGCTTAGAGAAAATCGCGTTTTAAACCCGCCCCCTCTAAACGGCGCCAAAATCGCGCACACCCTCAGCAGCAGATCTTCAACGACGCTTCAGGTAGGCTTTGCAACATACCTACATGTTGGCCTTCATAACAAGAGGATTTGAGTATAGGAGTTGTACAGGGCCCTTGTGAGACCACATCTGGAGTATTGTGTGCAGTTTTGGTCTCCTAATTTGAGGAAGGATATCTTTTCTATTGAGGCAGTGCAGTGTAGGTTCACAAGGTTAATCCCTGGGATGGCGGGACTATCATATGAGGAAAGATTGGAAAGAATGGGCTTGTATTCACTGGAATTTATTAGGATGAGAGGAGATCTTATAGAAACGTATAAAATTATAAAAGGACTGAACAGGCTAGATGTAGACATTTTTTTCTCAATGTTGGGGGTGTCCAGTATCAGGGGCCATAATCTAAGAATAAAGGGGAGGCCATTTTAAACTGAGATGAGAAAAAACCTTTTTACCCAAAGAGTTGTGAATCGTGGAATTCTCTGCCACAGAAGTCAGGCCAATTCACTGGATGAATTTAAAGGAGAGTTGGATCGAGCTCTCGGGGCTAGAGGAATCAAGGGATATGGGGGAAAGCAGGCACGGGTTAAGGGCCTGTCCCACTTTGGCGATTTTTCAGTGGACTGGCGGCGAGTGTCAAGCTCGCAGCACTTGCTGAAAAACCGGGAAGTGGACAGCGAGTGTCAAGAGTGGAACACACGCACACGCACGCACACACACACACACACACACACACACACACGCACACACAGGCGGGCGCCAGGGAAAGCGGGGGAGCGCTGTCTGAAATTCACACGGTGCAAAGCCAAGATGATACAGACACACACTGCGATGAACAGGAAGGTTAAGATGGCTAGCACAGTGTACGGTAAGTCCTTTAAAAGAGCGGGGGGATGGGTAAAGGGGGGGGGGAAGGGAGTGGGGGAGAAGGGAGTGGGGGAGAAGGGGGGGGGGAAGAAGGGGGGGGGAGAAGGGGGGGGAGAGAAGGGGGGGGGAGAGAAGGGGGGGAGAGAGAGAAAGGGGGGAGAGAGAGAAAGGGGGGAGAGAGAGAAGGGGGGGGGAGTGAGAAGGGGGGGAGAGAGAAGGGGGGAGGAGAGGGGTGAGGAGAGGGAAACAGAAACATAGAAATTAGGTGCAGGAGTAGGCCATTCGGCCCTTCGAGCCTGCACCGCCATTCAATATGATCATGGTTGATCATCCAACTCAGTATCCTGTACCTGCCTTCTCTCCATACCCCCTGATCCCTTTAGCCACAAGGGCCACATCTAACTCCCCTCTTAAATATAGCCAATGAACTGGCCTCAACCACCTTCTGTGGCAGAGAATTCCAGAGATTCACCACCCTCTGTGTGAAAAATGTTTTTCTCATCACGGTCCTAAAAGATTTCCCCCTTATCCTTAAACTGTGACCCCTTGTTCTGGACTTCCCCAACATCGGGAACAATCTTCCTGCATCTAGCCTGTCCAACCCCTTAAGAATTTTGTAAGTTTCTATAAGATCCCCCCTCAATCTTCTAAATTCTAGCGAGTACAAGCCAAGTCTATCCAGTCTTTCTTCATATGAAAGTCCTGACATCCCAGAAATCAGTCTGAGGGAAGCGGGTGGGGGAGGGAAGGGGAGAGGGAAGGGGGGTGGGGGAGAGAGGGATGGGATGGGAGGAGGAGGGGGAGGAGAGGGAGAGGGGTGAAGAGAGGGAGATGGAGAGGGGGAGGAGAGAGGGGTGGGGGAGGGGAGGAGAGAGGGATGGGGAGGGAGGGAAGGAGGGAGATGGGGTAGGGAAGGGAGGTGAAAGAGTGCGGAGGGAAAATGGGAGGGAGAGGGGGGGAGAGAAGTGGAAGAGTGGGGAGGGAGGGAGGGGGAGAGGGGTAGGGGGGTGGAAGATGGACAGAGGGGAAGGGGTGGGGGGGAGAAGGGGTGGGGGGGAGAAGGGGGGGGAGGAGAAGGGGTGGGGAGGAGAAGGGGGGGAGGAGAAGGGGGGTAGGAGGGGGGCTTGGGGGAGAGAAGGGGGGGGGGGGAGAAGGAGTGGAGACACTTTTAAGAAGCCAGACATCTTTTAATAAGCCAGAGATACACAGCTGTGAAGTGTGGCAGGCATTTAACATTCCCGGTCGGTTTTCCTTGGTTCTGAAAACTCCTGCTTACGTTTTTTTCCCCCAATAAGCCAATGATAATGTCCGGTCAGCAAAAGAGATTAACCAAAACTACCTACGCCACCTCGACTACCTACAACTACATGGCCACCCCACTACCACTGCCCCTATGACTACAGGATTATTGATTTTCTCCATGGCGACCAAATTTTGCACATGTTGAAAAATTTGCTGCGACCATTCCGAGGCCGCGACTAGTTCCCAGAATGCGGGAACTCCTCGCGACCATGAAGGAGACTCACCAGAGGCCACCAGCGAACATATGGTGACCATGTGGCAATCATGAGGCAAGTGCAGAGTCTCCTGCACTCGCCTAAAAAGTGATTGTGGATGATTAGCCATGATCACAATGAATGGCGGTGCAGGCTCGAAGGGCTAAATGGCCTCCTCCTGAACCTATTTTCTATGACTATGACCATTTTCTAAGCCAACTTAAAATGTCAGCTGGATAAATAGATCATACCTTTCGATATCTTGTCATGTCAATTTCAATCATGTGCATCCAAGGTGCAAGTAACGAGATGAGAGTGTGTTCCTCTATTTGATCAAACAAGTCTTCAAATGGTGGATCCAATTTTTTATAGGTGATTTTCCTATTCTCGGTATCTATGTCAATATCTGATGGAGACCCATCTACAATGTATGTAGCAAAAATAAACTGAAACAAATGGAGTATTAAGAAAAGATCAGTCTGAAGCTAATTACGTTTCTTAAACAAATTTAAAAAAAAAGATACTGAATTAGAGAATCAGGCAATTATGGGAAATTCAGTAACTAAAATGTTCCAAGAGGGTCTATTCTGCCAGGTCTGATTATCTCATTCTTAAATCAATAGCAGAATTATTCTTCATTGTGGGAAGGGAAGATGCATTTACACTTGTACTGTAATTGTTGTGGTACTGAGCCACACAGCTGTGGGGTAATGTACCTCATCACAAAAGAAGAGCAAGAGTGGAATATTTCCAAGGTGAGTAAAGGAAAACTCAGGTAAGATTCCTATTTCAGTGACTCCATATCTGCACATGTTCCTTGCAAACATCACCTTCAGTTTGCTTGCCTCATATTAGATGCATCTAACCATATAACAACCATATAACAATTACAGCACGGAAACAGGCCATCTCGGCCCTACAAATCCGTGCCGAACAACTTTTTTCCCTTAGTCCCACCTGCCTGCACTCATACCATAACCCTCCATTCCCTTCTCATCCATATGCCTATCCAATTTATTCTTAAATGATACCAACGAACCTGCCGCCACCACTTCCACTGGAAGCTCATTCCACACCGCTACCACTCTCTGAGTAAAGAAGTTCCCCCTCATGTTACCCCTAAACTTCTGTCCCTTAATTCTGAAGTCATGTCTTCATGTTTGAATCTTCCCTATTCTCAAAGGGAAAAGCTTGATCACATCAACTCTGTCTATCCCTCTCATCATTATAAAGACCTCTATCAAGTCCCCCCTTAACCTTCTGCACTCCAGAGAATAAAGACCTAACTTATTCAACCTATCTCTGTAACTTAGTTGTTGAAACCCAGGCAACATTCTAGTAAATCTCCTCTGTACTCTCTCTATTTTGTTGACATCCTTCCTATAATTGGGCGACCAAAATTGTACACCATACTCCAGATTTGGTCTCACCAATGCCTTGTACAATTTTAACATTACGTCCCAGCTTCTATACTCAATGCTCTGATTTATAAAGGCTAGCATACCAAAAGCTTTATTTACCACCCTATCTATATGAGATTCCACCTTCAAGGAACTATGCACGGTTATTCCCAGATCCCTCTGTTCAACTGTATTCTTCAATTCCCTACCATTTATCATGTACGTCCTATTTTGATTTGTCCTGCCAAGGTGTAACACCTCACATTTATCAGCATTAAACTCCATCTGCCATCTTTCAGCCCATTTTTCCAAATGGCCTAAATCACTCTGTAGACTTTGGAAATCCTCTTCATTATCCACAACACCCCCTATCTTGGTATCATCTGCATACTTACTAATCCAATTTACCACCCCTTCATCCAGATCATTGATGTACATGACAAACAACAAAGGACCCAACACAGATCCCTGAGGCACCCCATATGAGACCCAATATTGGGTGTCGGAGTGATATTGGGTACTAATTCCTGCAGAAGAATTTCCCCTGTTGTCCGGCTACAACATGAACAATCTTTAGGTCTTAATGTCAGAAGCATGATACAAATATTACATGAAAATTATATCTGCATGAATCAACCTTATTTTGAAAGTCAACAGATCATTTTTGCAGGAAGGTCTCTACAGGGAATAGTAGTCAATTTAAAATGATTTTTATAACCATATAACAATTACAGCACGGAAACAGGCCATCTCGGCCTTTCTAGTCCGTGCCGAACACTTATTCTCACCTAGTCCCATCTACCATCTACCTATCTTTTAAGGAAACTAACAAACCAAACACATTTTAAGCCAAATCTTAAAAATCAGGAAATGTGTAAAAGTGCTGAAGGCCTTATAGTCACAAAATATATCCAGTGAATTATATTTCAGACAAAGCTGGAAATCAAGCTGTTGGAGATTGGTACGGTAGAGCAGTGATGAGAGCTAGCATCCAGTTCTTCAAAAGTATTCTGAATATCTCAGAGGAAGAATTGATGATGCCCAGGAATCTACACTTGTCGCTTTACCTCCCCCCTTGACTCCATTCAAGAACCCAAGCAGTCTTTCCAGGTGCTGCACCTTCTCCAACCTCATCTATTGCATCCGCTGCTCTAGATGTCAGCTGCTCTACATCGGTGAGACCAAGCGTAGGCTTGGCGATCGCTTCGCCGAACACCTCTGCTCGGTTCGCAATAACCAACCTGATCTCCCGGTGGCTCAACACTTCAACTCCCCCTCCCATTCCGAATCCGACCTTTCTGTCCTCGGCCTCCTCCATGGCCAGAGTGAGGACCACTATAAATCGGAGAAGCAGCACCTCATATTTCGCTTGGACAGTTTACACCCCAGCGGTATGAACATTGACTTCTGTAATTTCAGGTAGTCCTTACTGTCTCCTCCCCTTCTCAGCTCTCCCTCAGCCCTCTAGCTCCACCTCTTCCTTTCTTCTTCCCGCCCCCCCCCCCCCCCACACTCACATCAGTCTGAAGAAGACCTGAAACGTTGCCTATTTCTTTCGCACCATAGATGTTGCCTCATCCGCTGAGTTTCTCCAGCATTTTTGTCTTCCCAGGAGGCCATTAAGGTTTATGATGAAACACCACCAACAGGAAGTGGCTATTGGTCTTTCTCCGTTTTATTTATTCATTAATTAGGATATAAGACCCATCGCTAGTTGCCCCCAAGAAATTTAATGGGAGCACAGTGGCAGAGCTGTTATGGACCTGCTGCCTCACAGCGCCAGAGACCCGGGTCCAGCTGATATTGATGTTGTCTTGACCCCGGGTTACGAGGTTCTCATTCCCCTTCCTGTACTCTGTCTCATCATTACCTGGCCCACTTTGGTGGTGTCATCTGAAAAGTTGTAAATTGAGGTGTATTTGGCTACACAGTCGTGGATATATATGGAGTAAAGAATAGGGCTGGGAACGCATCCTTGCAGGGCACCAGTGTCAAGCATATTGTTGATGATGATTTGTCACTTATGCACACTGATTGTGGTCTGTTGGTCAGGAAGTTGAGAATCCAGTTGCAGAGGTGAGTGGTGACCATGTTCCATGAGCTTTGAGATGTGCTTGGATGGGACAATGGTATTGAAAGCAGAGCTGTAGTCGATGAATAGAAGTTTGACATGGGTGTCTCTCTTATTCAGGTGTTCCAGGGGAGAGTGTAGGGCCAGGGAGATGGCATCAACCATGGACCTGTTGCGGCGGTAGGCGAGCTTCAGAAGGGAGGGGGGGGGGGGGGGTCAAGGTTGCTTGCTTGACTGGATTTAATGTGTTCCATAACCAGCCTCGTAATGGTGGGTGTCAACGCCAAAGGACAGTTGTTGTTAAGGCATGAGATCTTGCTTTTCTTGGATGATAGTGGTTTTCTTGAAGCAGATGGGTTCCTCTATGCGGAGTAGGGAGAGGATAAAAATATCCATGAACACTCCCGCTAGTTGATCCACACAGTTCATGAGGACGCGGCCAGGGACTCCGTCCAGGCTAGTTATTTTTTGAAGACTGATTTAACCTCTGCTTCAGTGACCTTGATAAGAGGCAGATTTGAGTCTGATGGGATGAATGTTGGCCTTCAGGTCAAAGCGAGCATTGAATGCATTAGGTTCATCAGGGAGTGCCGCACTATCAACTGCGATACTGCCTTACTTCGCTTTACAGCCAGTTATAGTATTCAGGCCCAGCCACAGTCTGCAGGAGTCCGAATAATTATACTTGGACTAAAGTTTATTCCAGTATTGTCCTATGGCATTCTTGATTGCTTTGCAAAGATCATAGTGAGCTTTCTCATACTGGTCAGGATCGTTTGACTTGTACACAGCGGACCTGACCTTCACCTGGAAATGGATCTCATGGTTCCCATAGTTTGCGGTTGAGGAAGACTCAGATTGTCACCTGGAGATCTTGGTACATCAGTGCTGTTGCAGATCCTTCCACTAACTATATTTTCCCTTTATATTTGACCTCCCAAAGTGCAACAACATCTGACACTAGCCCAGATTAAACTCCATCTGCCATTAGACACTGGTATTGGTACATTATCTCTCTACACATATCTGCAACTGATCTATATACAGCTATATCGTGAGCCTTCCTCACTGTCTGCAACTCCCCAAATTTCTGTGGCATCTGCAAACTTGGCCCCGTATCATTTTCATTGCTTACTTGTGCTTGTCTCCTGAGTTTAAAAGGTTGGAAGATTTCTGCAAAGAAAAGTTGCTGATACTCTCTCAGGTCATACCACAGGTGCACAGCATTTCGCCATAACTACAAAATAGTGAGAAAAAATAGTTAATATTTCACAATTATTATTTCAGAAGAATGTGTAAAATAAGACAAAGCTGGAAACAGTAGTAAGAACAATCACTGTTCCAGGCGTACACTGGCCCTATCCCCAAACTCTACATAGACGACTACATCGGTGCTACCTCCTGCACCCATGCAGAACTCACTGACTTCATAAACTTCACGACTAATTTCCATCCTGCACTCAAATTCCATATGGTTTTCCGTATCAGGTCATCGGAGATGTTCCCATTCTTTAGGAAGGGGCTTCCTCTCTTCCATTATAGATGAGGCTCTCACTAGGGTCCCCTTGATATCCCTCCGCACCTCTCTTGCTCCCCCTCCCCACATTCGTAACAAGTTCAGAGTCTCCCTTGTCCTCACCGTGTGCTGACGTGGCGCCGACGGACGAGAGGCTGAAGCAAAGAAGTCGAAGCTAAAGAACCGAATGGAAATGAGGCCGAAACGCCAATAAACCGAAAGAGTACGAAGACGAAACGCCTACTAACCGAAAGGATGGGACGCCTAAATGCAAACTAACCAAAAGGGTAGCATGCCTAAAAGCCAACGAACCGAAAAGCTGCGTCGCCTAAAAGCAAACTTACCGAATAGCCACTCTGTCGAAACGCCACCTACCCGAAAGGCGGCGTCGCCTACAAGACAAGGGACCGACTGCCGCTCGACAGAAAAGTCCAATAACGGACATGACATTACCGGGGGGAGGGACTTGTCAGCGATTGGTCCACACCTCCGCTCCACCCGACCCGCAGCCTGCGGAGGGTGGCCGTGGGAGAGTGGGGGCTGTCCCGAGGGATGCGCACATTCGGCCGCTATCAACTTGGTGCTTGGGTTCAGATTGCCCAGTCACCTATGACTTGTGTGGGAAAAGGACCCCCACGCTCCCATCTCACCCTTCTCTCCCCCCTCTTCACTCTCTCCCCCCTCTCTCTCCCTTCTCCCTCTCTCCTCTCTCTCCCCCCTCCTCTCTCTGTCTCCCCCACCTCTCTCCCCTTCTCTCTTTCGCTACCCCCCTTCCTCTCTCTCTCCCCATCTCCCTTCTCTCTCTCCCCTCCTCTCTCCCTTCTCTCTCTTCCTTCTCTCTCTCTCCCTCCTTCTCTCTCCCCCACTTATCCAGAGCGGCTATGGAAGTTGAGAAAACTGGCAGCGGTCCGTGTGAAAATACAGCACCTACCAACAATGAAGGCACTGTGAAACCAGCGGCCGCACGCCCTTCCCACGGGACGGGGTTTTAACTCAGTATTAAAAATCAAAACTGAGCGACATTAATTTAAAAGCAAAAATGTTACATGTATAAATCGTTCTTACATTCGGGAACATGGTTAATTAACTGGTGGCATTATTTCCCTGTCCTAACGGCCTTTGCTTTAGCCGGTGATTACATCCATTCCATCCCTCCCTCGCAAAGTTGTGAGATTTGAATATGAGCGCACTTGTTTGAATAGATGCAAGCGGCTTGTTAAGCGTCTCCTCAAGGCGCGCAATACACGAAGCCGAAGAAATTAGACAACTGTCACACCAAAGATAGACACAAAATGCTGGAGTAACCCAGCTGAACAGGCAGCATCTCTGGAGAGAAGGAATGGGTGGCGTTTCGGATGTAGACTCTTCAGACGCACTCTTCAGGTCTGAAGAATGGTCTCAGCACGAAACGTCACCCATTCCTTCTCTCCAGAAATGCTGCTTGTTTTGTGCGTGGGAGCTTGTGTGCGTTCCGCAAGCAACGAGGCGGTAATAAATAAAATTTGCTTCTTGTTGTCGGGGAGGGGGGGGGGGGGAGTGGGAGGAGATAAAATTGTTCGTTGTCATGCAGACTTGTCATAGACCCACCAGAGAATGTGTGTGTGTCCCGTTAAAGCACACGGTATTGGGGGCTCAGTATTGATGTGGACAGAGAACTGCTGGCAAACAGGAAGCAAAGAGTAGGAGTAAACGGGTCCTTTTCACAATGGCAGGCAGTGACTAGTGGGGTAGCGCAAGGCTCAGTGCTGGGACCCCAGCTATTTACAATATATATATTAATGATTTGGACGAGGGAATTGAATGCAACATCTCCAAGTTTGCGGATGACACGAAGCTGGGGGGCAGTGTTAGCTGTGAGGAGGATGCTAGGAGGCTGCGAGGTGACTTGGATAGGCTGGGTGAGTGGGCAAATGCAAGGCAGATGCAGTATAATGTGGATAAATGTGAAGTTATCCACTTTGGTGGCAAAAACAGGAAAGTAGACTATTATCTAAATGGTGGCTGATTAGGAAAAGGGGAGATGCAACGAGACCTGGGTGTCATGGTACACCAGTCATTGAAAGTAGGTATGCAAGTGCAGCAGGCAGTGAAGAAAGCGAATGGTATGTTAGCATTCATAGCAAAAGGATTTGAGTATAGGAGTTCTGGTGGCGACATGTTTTGTTAGCAGTCGCAAATTTTCTAGCTCCGCTGAAAAAATCGCGATTTTTCGCGTTAAAATCGGGTCTGGAGGTCGGGACCGTTTTAAAAAACTTACCGGAGTCTCATGTCGCGGTACTGATGACGTCATCAGTAAGCGCCGTGAATTTAACGGAGGGAAAGGCATTTTAAATGAAAAGTACGTCTCCAGGTCAGAGCCCACAGAGGAAAGTCACAAAACGACTGCTGAAGACTCAGGAACATCAAGAAACTGCAAAACAGACCTCTGGAGTGGTCTCTGGAATGGCTACACGATCTAAGACTGAGATGACCACAAAAGAGAAAACCGAAATGGAGGAGTTAAAGAACTCGGTAAGAGATTTGAAAAATGATTTGAAAGCTGGAAACTTAAATTTGATGGAAAACATGCATGCATCTATTAATGCCGGTAATGAAAAAATACTTGCGGGCATTGGTGCTCTGCAAAAAAGAGTTGATGATGTGCAAGAAGAATTAACGGGGAAAATTAATAAGGTGGCAGAAGAGACCACAAAGATGTTTGAGGCTGTGCATGAAACTGTTTCTGCAAATGTAACTGCAGTGAAAGATATGGAAGCTGTTGTGGAAGAGATGACCGGAGAGATGCAGATGATGAAGTTAGAAATAGACAGCCTCAAGAGCCAACTTACAAAATTTTCCGATAAATATTTTGACCTAGAAGCTCGCTCAAGACGTCAAAATATACGAATACGTGGAGTAAAAGAGGGAGCTGAGGGGGACAATGCTTGTGAGTTCACTGCCAATCTAATCAAACACGTGCTCAATCTACCTGAGGCACCTGTAATTGAAGTAGCACATCGACTACCCAGATTTAAACCAAGATCTCAAGGAGAACATGCCTACCCACGACAGATCATAATCAAACTTCGGGATATCCCAACAATGGAAGCGCTGATGAAAAAGATCAAATACGGAGAGAAGATGATGTACAGAAATGATTCTATTAAACTCCTACGGGACTACCCTTACGAGATTGTGCAAAAGAGAAGAAAGTTCTCACAGACCAGAGAAGCTCTTTACGGTGTCAAGGGTGTCATATGTGGAGTGTATTATCCGGCCAGAATGCGTATTACTTTCATGGGAATGTCAAAAACATTCATTAACTCGGTAGAATCTCTTAAATACGCTCAAGAAATCGTGGCCAAGGCAGCAACAATTGAAGATTGATCACCAAGACGTCATGAACAAATTAATTTGCTTATTCCAACAAGAATATCACAAGAAAAGTGAAATAAGTGAACAACACCAATCTTTAAAAATTATTACACGCAACAGATTTTCCACGAGACGTGTCTAGACATTATTATCTCCCCTTGAACATCGCGGAATCTAACTCAAGGACACTCTGTGCTCAAACGAGGAAAGACTGATAACATGGGAGTGACGATCTGCTGAGCTGAGAGCGAAAAACATCACATGGCTTATATAGTTTTACAAAATATTGAGAATTAATAATAATTAATAATTAACAATACTAATATAGAAATAGCAATTGAAACTGATAAAAATGTGTTGCCTGCTTTATAACGCAGACAACAGTAATCACATATGTTCTGCAGCTCAAGTGGGGAGGGGAGGAGACTCAGGCACCTGGCATAATTCCAGGAGCCTGACTCCGGTTAACCCTTTCAGCGAACAGCTCACTTTTAACAATACTAAAACCAATTACAAATAGTTAAGAGATAAAGAGTGAGGAATATATATAACTGAATACATGATTAGATTTGATAAGTCGGAATGAAACATATATATATACTGCAACTGGGTGAAATTGAACTGATTTGGAAACGGTACCGACCCCCTAGGTTTTGGGTAATAAAGGCAGCGGGGCTAACCTCATAACATCTACGCCGGAAGCGATATCGATGTCGTACCCCACAGACGAGTGGGCCACTCACTACGGTGTCCGAAACTCAGACACCGTAAATTTATTTGATATACTTTTTTTTTTATCACAATATGTCACATCTATGTGTTTTTTTTTCAAGGACAATCGCAGAGGGGAACCACCAAGGAAGTCTATAATATAAATGCTCCCAAAATAACCAGAGACCTGAGGTATGAATGCACCATAATAAATAAGGTCATCAAAATAGGTAAAAATGTATGACGACAATCAAAAGAAAATGGGAGGAATCACACTATGTAGTTGGAATATAAGGGGTATTAATGAACCTATTAAAAGGGGCAAGATACTAGCTCAGTTGAAATCATACAACACGGACATTTCGTTTCTACAGGAAACGCATCTTAAACATCAAGATCAGACGAGACTGAGGGCGAACTGGATAGGCCAAACATTTCACTCTTCATTCACTTCCAAATCTAGAGGTACTGCAATCATTATTTGTAAAGGAATTCCATTTAAATCAAAGAATAATATTTCAGATAAGGAAGGGAGATACCTTATAGTAGCAGGAGAGATCAATAATACGCCAATTACGCTGGTAAACATATATGCGCCCAATTTTGATAACCCTCAATTTTTTAATAAAATTCTGAATATAATTGCAGAATTTAATTATCAAAATGTTATAATTGGAGGAGACTTTAACTGTGTTTTAGACCCTTATCTAGATAAATCGATGCAAAAACAAAAAGGTAATATGAAATCTAAAACCATATCCTGAGGAATGTACAGAATACTAAGAATCTGAGATATGGCTTGATGTACCCAGCAATACTGAGAGTAACTTATGATGACAAGGAATATCGTTTCGTTAAGCATACTGAAGCATTGAAATTCGCCCGAGGCATACAGCAGAAGCCAGAAGATGAAGAGAGAGAAGATGCGGAGGAAGAACCCGAGGGAGAAGGAGAGGACTGAACTTTTATCATCGACCTGTGGTTATGAAATACTTACTTAGAAGGAAGTGGAATAATGGGCATTTAGTAGTAGTTCTGTATTAATTATTAGAAAATATTTAATTATTCCATGATAATAGTATTACATATTATAGTATTAAATACAATTGATATTAGTAATTAGCAAATAGTAATATGAATAATAGAAATAATTACTAAGTACTAAGTATATAAAGTTAGTACCCCACCCCAATATATATAGCATTTGAGATAGGAGCTGGTATAATCAACATCTTTTTTTTATTAAAAAAACGGAAGTCTTTAGATTAATGGCCACGTTAGTGTGGCTTTCACCTTCACATACTACACATTATACAAGTGTAGTTTCTTTTTTTTCTGAGCACCCTATTAACACCCTTTACTTTTTTTTTATTATTGATATTTCTTATTGTTTTTGTTTTTTATTGATCTTATATTATATATTATTTGAATGTAGATGTGAAGGATATTGTGTATTTAGTTTAAGAAGACATAGATGTGGATTAAGGTGGAAAGAAATTCTCATTGGATTGATGTCCGGGTGCAACGGGGAGCTGGGTGAGTCAAGAAGGCTACTCCAAAAAAAGCCGCCCTAATAGTAAAATGCATGATATAAAGGTGAAGACTGGGGGTGATGGAGTAACCTTCTGCAGTTGGAATGTAAAAGGAATTAATGAACCAATTAAAAGGGGAAAGGTATTAGCTCAGTTGAACAGATTGAAGACAGATGTCATTTTCCTTCAAGAGACTCATCTTAAAAAAGATGCTCAACATAGATTAACAGCTAAATGGATTTCTAAGGTGTATCATTCTACATTTATTCATAAATCTAGAGGAGTTGCAATAATTATTCGCAAAGGTATACCTTTCATACAAAGTTCTATTATAGAGGATAAAGAAGGCAGATATGTAATAATTACAGGGGAATTATATTCAAAAAAGGTAATTTTAATGAATATATATGCCCCTAATTTTGATAATCCATTATTTTTTAAGAAAATATTTAATAATATTCCTATATCCACTCAACACAATTTAATAATTGGAGGTGATTTAAATTGTACTTTAGATAATTATCTAGATAGATCATCCGCAAAAAGGAAAGCTGCCTCGAAATCAAGTAAATTCATAAATGCTTTTATCAATACATCTAATATTAAAGACATCTGGAGGTTAGATAACCCATCCGGACGAGAATATTCTTTTTTCTCGCCCGTACATGGAACCTATTCGAGGATAGATTATTTTTTAATAGATTCTAAATTACTTCCTTTTACGTATGATGCAAAATATCATAATATTATCATCTCGGATCATGCGCCATTAACATTTAAGATAAAATTAAAAGATATATCTAATAAAACTACTACCTGGAGATTTAACCCTCAGATATTAAAGGACAATGACTGTTGTAAATATGTGATGGATCAGATTAAATTATTTTTTGAAACTAATGATAATCCTGAAACTTCTCCATCACTATTTTGGGACACATTTAAGGCATTCATGCGTGGCGCAATAATATCCGCACAAGCACATCTCAATAAAGAAAATCGAAAAATAGAACAAAATTTAGAAAATGAGATAAAACGTCTAGATAATGAAAATATAAAACAGCCTTCCAAAGAGTTAAGTAATAAAATTGCATCAGTAAAATATAGATTAAATAAAATATATTCTAATCAAGTGATTAAACTTTTTCAACAAACTAAGCAAGTATATTTTGAATTTGGAGATAAGCCACAAAAATTACTAGCACGACAGCTTAGAAAATTAGAAGATGAGAAGATGATACACGGAATTAGATCTGAGTATGGAAATATATTAATTACTCCAAAAGATATTAATGATAGATTTTTACAATATTATAAAAATCTTTATTCGTCAAAACTAACAGGACAAACAGATAGTATGGAAATATTTTTACAAGAATGTCAAATCAATAGCTTAGATCAGGAAGGTAGAGAATTGTTAAATGCTGAAATAACAGTAAAAGATATTATAGAATCAATTAGTTCGCTTAAGAACGGAAAAGCAGCGGGCCCAGATGGCCTGAGTGCAGAATTTTATAAAAATTTTCAAGATCTGATTTCCCCAAGATTACAAATAATGTATAGATATGCATATGACCAAGGAAAATTACCAGAATCTTTAAATGAATCCACAATTACACTCATCCCTAAAGTAGATAAGGATTTGGAAGATCCTGGATCATATAGAGCGATTGCCCTTTTAAATACAGACCAAAAAATATTAACTAAGGTCTTATCTAGGAGATTAAGTTTAGTGATCTCTAAATTAATACATTATGATCAAACAGGTTTTATCCCAAAACGTTACTCATCCCATAATCTCAGACGTTTGTTTAATATTATATATTCAAAAAGAATACGAGATACGGAACTAGCGGTTATATCACTAGATGCAGAAAAAGCGTTTGATCAGGTGGAATGGATGTATTTATTTAATATAATGGAAAAGTTTCAATTGGGGGATAGATTTTGTAAATGGGTAAGAATTTTATACTCGAATCCTATGGCAAGAATTTTGACTAACCAAATTTTGTCAGCCAAATTCAAACTCTCTAGGGGATGCAGACAGGGATGTCCGTTATCACCCTTATTGTTCGCATTGGTGATAGAACCATTGGCGGAAAAAATTAGATCTGAACCTGAAATATATGGCTATAATACTGATACAACAATTAATAAAATTTCTTTATATGCAGATGATGTTTTGATTTATATTACAAAACCGGAAATTAGTATTCCCAACCTGCTAAACATTATAACTAAGTTTGGTGCATTTTCTGGGTATAGGATTAATTGGGATAAAAGCGAGATTATGCCAATAACAGGAATAAATCTTAATACATTACAACAATACCCATTAAAAGTAGTTACAGACAAACTTAAATATTTAGGGATTAACGTAACTAAAACTCATAACTCATTAATAAAATCCAACTATCCTCAACTATTAGATAAACTTAGAAAAAATATTTTATATTGGAAAACACTGCCTATATCCATGATTGGTAGAATAAGTGCCATAAAGATGGTATTTCTACCGCAGTTGTTATATTTGTTTCAGGCTATTCCTTTTTTTCTTCCGAAATCTTTTTTTAAAAAAATTGATAATATTGTCAATAGCTTTATTTGGGATTATAAAAATCACAGAATAAATAAAAAACATCTATGCAAAGCTAAGATAAATGGAGGATTAGCACTTCCAAACTTTTTATATTATTTTTGGGCTGTTCAGATTAAGAATATGAATTTCTGGTGGGTAAATATGGATCATGAACCGACATGGTTAAATATAGAAAAGGAGGACTGTCTACCTTTTAATGTAGGTTCGATAATTTTTGCACCAACGGAAGTACAAAAAAAATATTATAAAGACAACCTAATAATATATAATAATAGACGTATTTGGAAACAAATAGTTAAGACTCTACACTTGGATAATCTCTCATTTAGATTACCAATTATGAATAATCCATCGTTTAAACCTGCTATATTAGATGGGGGGTTTAAACAATGGGATGATTTAGGAATTACAAGGATAGAACATCTGTATAGAAAAGGAAAATTTCTTTTATTCCAGGAGTTACAAGATATTTATGGATTGTCTCCACAACATTTGTTTAGGTATTTACAAATTAGAGATTATATTAAATCCAATACACAAGATTATAAAAATAAAGAAGCAGGATTGTTAGATGAACTGTTTAATTTATATCCAAATACAGAAAAATTAATAGCCTATATATATAACATCATTTTGGATAAGGAGAATCCAATAACGGAAGTATATCGTCAAGCATGGGAAAATGAAATGGGATTGGCTATAACAAAAGAAAACTGGGAAGAAAGTCTACAACGAATACACCGGTGTTCATTAAACGCCAGACATATACTGATACAATTTAAAGTATTATATAGGTTACATTATTCGAAAACTAAATTAAATAGTATTTTTCCGAATCTCTCCGCTATTTGTGATAAGTGCAAGAAAGCAGAGGCAAATTTAATACATAGTTTCGTTACATGTCCTAAATTGAATTATTACTGGACAGAAATCTTTAAAGTTATTTCTGAAGTCATCAAAGTTAAATTGGACCCTAACCCAAAGCTAATAATATTTGGAATTCCGGATTTACATCTATCACTTACAGTAAATCAAAGAAATTTCTTTGATTACTGTTTAATAATTGGAAAAAAAATCATATTGAAATTTTGGAAGGGAACATTATCCCCCACAACCAAAATGTGGGCAACAGAGATGATGGAGACGTTACATCTGGAAAGAATTAGATTTGTCCTATTGGACAAGTATAATTCTTTTGAACAGATATGGTCTCCATATATACAGTATTTAGAGAAGTAGCTGTTCTTGGCAACACAGCTCGACGTGCACCCTGCGGGATTTGGTGAGAATAATTCATTTTTATATTGGAATTACATATATGTCTTTATTGATACTATCACTTGTAGTAGTGTTATTAATAATACATATTGTGGTTACTAAAAATGTTTTTTTTTTTTTTTTTTTTTTTTTTTCTTTTCGTTTCTCTTTTCTTTCTTATATATAATCAAATTATTATTTAATCACTCTCTTAATGATTTATTCTTTCTCTATTCTTTCTCTATCATTATTTCTAAAAAAACAGTAGATAAGTATTACTAGTGTTTTACTTAATGCAAATTGAATTAATTTGATATAAAGTTGTTTGAAGCATTGTAATTGATTACCTTTAATAAAAAAATATATTAAAAAATAAAATAAAAAAGAAATCTAAAACCAGTGAACTTTTACATACATATATGGAAAACACAAATATAGTAGATGTGTGGAGGATTGCAAACCCGACGGGAAGGGATTATTCGTTTTATTCATCGGTGCATAAAACATACTCACGGATAGACTATTTTCTTGTGGATACAAAATTAATTCCGCACACTATGAACCCTAAATACCACACTAATGCGATCTCAGACCACTCTCCGTTAACGTTTGTTTTAAAACTAGAAGGAATGTCTAAGAATAAATCGTTCTGGAGGTTTAACTCGCAAATTTTAAAAGACCCACAAGGGAGTATATATCTAAAAAAACAGATGGACCTATTTTTTTAGATAAATGATACACCAGATATATCCCCCACGCTATTATGGGAATCCTTCAAAGCATTTATTAGAGGAGTCATTATTTCATTTCAAGCTTATCAAAATAAAAAGAATAAGAATGAACAAAGACATTTAGAAGAACAAATAAAACAATTAGATACAGATAATGCTAAAGATCCAACTATGGATAAACATAATAAAATCCTACTATTGAAATTCAAGCTAAATAAATTACTGTCAGAGAAAGTTATAACATTATTTCAAATCACAAAACAAGAACACTTTGAATTCGGGGACAAACCCCACAAACTTCTAGCACGCCAACTGAAAAAACGGGAAAAAGAGAATGCAATATTAAAGATTAAATCAGACAGAGGGGAATTATTAACATTACCCAAGGATATCAATAAAATGCTCAATTTTACCAGAATCTATACACATCTAAAACGTTAATAGACAATAATAAAATTTCAGAATTTCTAGATAACTGTAACCTACCACAATTAGAACTGAGGGAACAAGAGGAACTGGGAGCACAAATTACTTCTAAGGAGATAGAAGACACAATAAAAACACTAAAGAATGGAAAAACACCAGGACCAGACGGATTCAGTAATGAATTTTATAAATCTTTTTACGACATAGTTACTCCACGATTACAGAAAATGTATACATATGCTTTTAAAGAGCAAAGCTTACCTGAAACACTAGCAGAATCAACGATCATATTAATACTTAAAAAAGATAAAAATATAGAAGAACCAGGATCATATAGAGCTATCGCTTTGTTAAATACGGATCAAAAAATAATAGCGAAAACACTAGCCAGTAGACTAAGCAGGTATGTTAGTAGACTAATAAATGAGGATCAAACAGGATTTATACCTAAGAGACATTCATTCAATAACTTGAGACGTTTGCTTAACATAATGCACTCACATAAATCTCATGACCAAGAGTTATCTATCATCTCACTGGACGCAGAAAAAGCGTTTGATCAAGTAGAATGGGATTATATGATTAAAGTGTTGCAAAAATTCCAATTGGGAGAGAACTTCATTGCATGGATAAAACTATTATATAACAAACCTACGGCTAGAATACTAACTAATAATATATTATCCTCGAAATTTGAACTATCAAGGGGCAATAGACAAGGTTGTTCATTATCTCCGCTGTTATTTGCTTTGGTAATTGAACCCCTTGCTGAAAAAATAAGAACACACCTGGATATTTACGGTTATAATACAAAATATTCAAATAACAAAATATCCCTATATGCCGATGATGTACTACTGTACATCACAAAACCACAAATTAGTATACCGAATATATTAAATTTAATTGAGGACTTTGGATCCTTCTCAGGATATAGAATAAATTGGAACAAAAGTGAAATTATGTCGATAAAACCAAAAGACTCAACACACCTCAGGAAATTCCCCTTTAAAATAGCTACAGAAAAATTCAAATATTTGGGAATTGAAATTACTAGAAATTACCAGGATATGTTTAAAGCCAAAGAAATTAAATAATTTGATTAAATTCTGGAAAACACTTTCGATGTCCTTAATAGGCAGAATAAACGCTATAAAAATGATTTTCTTACCACAAATTCTATACCTATTTCAATCAATACCTATATATCTCCCAAAAAAGTTTTTCAAAAAATTGGACTCAGACATTACAAATTTTATATGGGATTATAAATCCCATAGAATACAAAGAACACACCTTAATAAACGAAAAGAGTTGGGGGGTCTAGCGCTCCCTAACTTTATGTATTATAATTGGGCAGTAAATATTAAAAATATGATTCACCTGCTGGACAATTCTGCCCAGCAGGCGGACTGGATTGTAATGGAAAAAGGGGACTGCTCCCCGAGTAATATAGGAGCGATTATCCTCTCACCAATAAATTTGAATAATAAAAATTATAATAAAAACCCAATTATACATAGCACAATTAGAACATGGAAACAAATAAAACAGAATCTAAAATTAAGAAACCTATCTCTCTCAATACCAATAGTCAATAACCCATCATTTAAACCATCAATCATAGACAAATCATTTATACAATGGGAAAGAATGGGAATCAAAACGCTCGAAGATCTGTATGAATTGGGAAAATTACTATCATTTCAACAACTACAACTGAAATATAATTTGAAAAATAACCAATATTTTAAATATCTTCAAATTCGTGATTATCTGAAAAAATACACAAAAGACTATCATAATATGCCTTCCGACTTACTGGATGAAGCAATGAAGACAAAGGCGGAATCAGCTAACTTAATATCGTACTTATATAATATCATTTTAAACATAGAAATACCCACAACAGATGGAATTAGAAGAGACTGGGAACAAGAATTAGCTATAAAATTTTCAAAAGAGAGCTGGGATAATCATTTACTACAGGTGCATAAATGTTCGATCAATGTACGACATACGCTTATCCAATTCAAAACATTACATAGACTATATTATTCAAAAACTAAATTAAATAAAATCTTTCCTAATGTTTCACCAATCTGTGATAAATGTCTGTGTCAAGAAGCTACCATAGCGCATTATTTTGTTTTTTGTACAAAAATCCAAAAATTCTGGTATGGAATATTTGATATTTTTTCAAAATTAATTAAAATAAAACTGGTACCAAAACCAGAATGGATCATTTTTGGAATATCGGAAGGTATCCCTGAATTAAACGTGTATCAGAAGAATTTATTCAAGTACGGGCTAATAATGGGTAAAAAGCTCATACTTAAATTTTGGAAAAATGCGCCCACACCAACAATAAAAATGTGGACATCAAATATGTTTGAAACATTACATCTGGAAGAGATGAGATTCCTCTTAGCAGGTAAAGCAGACCAATTCCAAAAGACGTGGTCTACGTTTATGGACCTATTACAAGCATGAGGTGCAATAGTAATTTTAAAAATAAATAAATAAATAAATGGTATCAGGACCTGGCAAACGGGAGGTAAAACAACAAAAACAGACTTGGTTGGTAGTCCCCTTTCTGCGGAGTTTAATGTTATAATAGAGCGATTGTCCCGACTTTCTTTTTCTTTCTTTTCTAGGGTCTACTTTCTTACTTTACTTCCTTCTCTAACTTCTTTTCTAAGGGGCTTTCTTCTCCCAACACTCTCTTGCACTTCACGACTCTTGCGCACTTTCTTTACTTTCCTTACTTCTATCTTTTTCTTAAAGCTCAAAAAAATGAAGCGGTACAAAAAATGTATTAAGATATATGTGTTGTGTATTATTGTAATTTACCGTACTTCTAATAAAAAAATCAAAACTGAGCGACATTAATTTAAAAGCAAAAATGTTACATGTATAAATCGATCTTACATTCGGGAACATGGTTAATTAACTGGTGGCATTATTTCCCTGTCCTAACGGCCTTTGCTTTAGCCGGTGATTACATCCATTCCATCCCTCCCTCACAAAGATGTGAGATTTGAATTTGAGCGCACTTGTTTGAATAGATGCAAGCGGCATGTTAAGCGTCTCCTCAAGGCGCGCAATACACGAAGCCGAAGAAATTAGACAACTGTCACACCAAAGATAGACACAAAATGCTGGAGTAACCCAGCTGAACAGGCAGCATCTCTGGAGAGAAGGAATGGGTGGCGTTTCGGATGTAGACTCTTCAGACGCACTCTTCAGGTCTGAAGAATGGTCTCAGCACGAAACGTCACCCATTCCTTCTCTCCAGAAATGCTGCTTGTTTTGTGCGTGGGAGCTTGTGTGCGGTCCGCAAGCAACGAGGCGGTAATAAATAAAATTTGCTTCTTGTTGTCGGGGGGGGGGGGGGGGGGGGGGTGGTGGGGGGAGTGGGAGGAGATAAAATTGTTCGTTGTCATGCAGACTTGTCATAGACCCACCAGAGAATGTGTGTGTGTCCCGTTAAAGCACACGGTATTGGGAGCTCAGTATTGATGTGGACAGAGAACTGCTGGCAAACAGGAAGCAAAGAGTAGGAGTAAACGGGTCCTTTTCACAATGGCAGGCAGTGACTAGTGGGGTAGCGCAAGGCTCAGTGCTGGGACCCCAGCTATTTACAATATATATATTAATGATTTGGACGAGGGAATTGAATGCAACATCTCCAAGTTTGCGGATGACACGAAGCTGGGGGGCAGTGTTAGCTGTGAGGAGGATGCTAGGAGGCTGCGAGGTGACTTGGATAGGCTGGGTGAGTGGGCAAATGCATGGCAGATGCAGTATAATGTGGATACTGTGATGTGAGGATAATGTGAGGTTATCCACTTTGGTGGCAAAAACAGGAAAGTAGACTATTATCTAAATGGTGGCCGATTAGGAAAAGGGGAGATGCAACCAGACCTGAGTGTCATGGTACACCAGTCATTGAAAGTAGGCATGCAGGTGCAGCAGGCAGTGAAGAAAGCGAATGGTATGTTAGCATTCATAGCAATAGGATTTGAGTATAGGAGCAGGGAGGTTCTACTGCAGTTGTACAGGGTCTTGGGGAGACCACACCTGGAGTATTGCATACAGTTTTGGTCTCCAAATCTGAGGAAAGACATGAGTATAGAAGTTGGGATGTAATGTTAATGAGTATAGAAGTTGGGATGTAATGTTAAAATTGTACAAGGCATTGGTGAGGCCAATTCTGGAGTATGGTGTACAATTTTGGTCGCCTAATTATAGGAAGGATGTCAACAAAATAGAGAGTACAGAGGAGATTTACTAGAATGTTGCCTGGGTTTCAGCAACTAAGTTACAGAGAAAGGTTGAACAAGTTAGGGCTTTATTCTTTGGAGCGCAGAAGGTTAAGGGGGGACTTGATAGAGGTTTTTAAAATGATGAGAGGGATAGACAGAGTTGACGTGGATAAGCTTTTCCCACTGAGAGTAGGGAAGATTCAAACAAGGGGACATGACTTGAGAATTAAGGGACAGAAGTTTAGGGGTAACATGAGGGGGAACTTCTTTACTCAGAGAGTGGTGGCTGTGTGGAATGAGCTTCCAGTGAAGTTGGTGGAGGCAGGTTTGTTTTTATCATTTAAAAATAAATTGGATAGTTATATGGACGGGAAAGGAATGGAGGGTTATGGTCTGAGCGCAGGTATATGGGACTAGGGGAGAATACGAGTTCGGCATGGACTAGAAGGGTCGAGATGGCCTATTTCCGTGCTGTAATTGTTATATGGTTATATGGTTATACTTGCCATAGAGGGAGTAGAGAAGGTTCACCAGACTGATTCCTGGGATGTCAGGACTTTCATATGAAGAAAGACTGGATAGACTTGGCTTGTACTCGCTAGAATTTAGAAGATTGAGGGGGGATCTTATAGAAACTTACAAAATTCTTAAGAGTTTGGACAGGTTAGATGCAGGAAGATTGTTCCCGATGTTGGGGAAGTCCAGGACAAGGGGTCACAGTTTAAGGATAAAGGGGAAATCCTTTAGGACCGAGATGAGAAAAACATTTTTCACACAGAGAGTGGTGAATCTCTGGAACTCTCTGCCACAGAAGGTAGTTGAGGCCAGTTCATTGGCTATATTTAAGAGGGAGTTAGATGTGGACTTGTGGCTAAGGGGATCAGAGGGTATGGAGAGAAGCCAGGTACGGGATACTGAGTTGGATGATCAACCATGATCATATTGAATGGCGGTGCAGGCTCGAAGGGCCGAATGGCCTACTCCTGCACCTATTTTCTATGTTTCTATGTTTTCAAAGTGATTTACTCTGCCCCGAGCCGTTTGTCCCCGCGGCCGGGGTGAATCACCCGATGTGGGTGTCAGGGTTTGGGGGTCGGAGGGGTGGGGTGGGGGGGGGGATCACCCTGGTGTGATGGTTGGGGCCCGATGGCGGTACTGTGGGACGTTCCCACCGGTGGAGACAGAGGAGAGAGAGAAGGGGGAGGGAAGGGGAGAGAGAGAAGGGAGAGAGGGGGGGGAGAGAAAGGAGGAGAAGAGAGAGGAGAGAGAAGGGGGAGAGGGAGAAGTGAGAGGGAGGGGGAGAGAGAGAGGAGGGGAAGAGAGAGAGAAGGGGAGAGAGGCGGAGAGAGAGGGGAGAGAAGAGTGGTGAGGGAGGAGGAGAGAGAGGAGGACAGAATGTGGAGAGAGAGAGAAGAGGGAGAGCGAGAAGGGAGGGAGAGGGAGGGGGAGAGAGAGAAGGGGAGAGTGAGAAGGGAGAGAGAGGCGGAGAGAGAGAGGGGGAGAGAGAGAGGGGGAGAGAGAGAGGAGAGAGAGAAGAGGAGAGAGAGAGGAGAGAGAGAGAAGGGGAGAGAGAGAAGAATGGAGAGAGAGAGGAGAGAAGAATGGAGAGAGGAGGAAAGAGAGAAGAGGGGAGAGAGGAGGAGAGAGAAGGGGAGACGGGAGAGTGGGGGTCCTTTTCCCACACAAGCCATAGGTGACTGGGCAATCTGAACCCAAGCACCAAGTTGAAAACGGCCGAAGGTGCGCATCGCTCGGTACAGCCCCCACTCTCCCACGGCCACCCTCCGCGGGCTGCGGGTCGGGTGGAGCGGAGGTATGGGACAATGTTCATGCCTTCACAGTGATGTGATGGGACGCGGGGGTCTGGAACAATCGCTGACAAGTCCCGCCCCCCGGCAACGTCATGTCCGTTACTGGACTTTTCTGTTGAGTTGCAGGCGGTCTGTTGTCTTGTAGGCGACGCCGCCTTTCAGGAAGTTGGCGTTTCGACAGAGCGGCCATTCTGTAAGTTTGCTTTGAGGCGACGCAGCTTTTTGGTTCATTGGCTTTTAGGCATCCCGCCCTTTCGGTTAGTTTGCATTTAGGCGTCCCATCCTTTCGGTTAGTAGGCGTTTCTTCTTCGTACTCTTTCGGTTTATTGGCGTTTTGGCCTCGTTTCCATTCCGTTCTTTGGCTTCGACTTCTTTGCTTCGTTTCTCGTCCGTCGGCGTCACGTCTGGGTAGCGTCCTCACCTTCCACCCCATCAGCTGTTGCATACAGCATAGAATCCTCCAACATTTTTGCCACCTCCAACAGGGTCCCACTACTGGCCACATCTTCCCATCTCCACCCCTCTCTGCTTTCCGCAGAAACCGTTCCCTCCGCAACTCCCTGGTCAACTCGTCCCTTCCCACCCAAACTACCCCCTCCCCAGGTACTTTCGCCTGCAACCGCAGGAGAGTCAACATCTGTCCCTTTATCTCCCCCCTCGACTCCATCCAAGGACCCCAACAGTCTTTCCAGGTAAGGCAGAGGTTCACTTGCACCTGCTCTAACCACATGTACTGTATCTGCTGTTCCAGGTGTCAATTCCTGTACATCGGCGAGACGAAGCGCAGGGTCGGAGAAGTCCTCCGCTCAGTCCGACTTAACCTATCTGATCTTCCGGTTGCTCAGCACTTTAACTGCCCCTCCCATTCCTAATCTCACCTTTCCATCCTGGGCCTTCTCCATTATCAGAGTGAGACCCAGCGCAAATTGGATGAACAGCACCTCATACTTCGCTTGGGTAGCTTACACCACAGTGGTATGAACATTGACTTCTCTAACTTCAAATAGCCCATGCTGTCCCTCTCCATCCCCTTCCCAGTTCTCCCACCAGTCTTACTGTCTCCGACTACATTCTATCTCTGTCCCGCCCACTCCCCTGACATCAGTCTGAAGAAGGGTCTTGACCTAAATCATCACCCATCCTTCCTCTCCGGGGCTGCTGCCTGTCCCACGAGTTACTCCAGGATTTTGTGTCTACCTTCACGTATGTTAGGCAGCATCTGGTGAGGGGAAAACCTTCACATTCACGCTTAAATGATAAAAGAGATGACAATGCATGAGGAAATGAATGGGACGTAAAGAAACACGAGGTCGTATAAATGTAAACAACAGTTTATGAGACTGTTGAAAGTAATGATCACAATTAAAAATTCCATTTTGTATTTCATTCCCTTTTACTTTGATCCAGTAAGACATGTCAGTTAATCCATCTTGCTTTTGACTTTATGATAAATTTTCATTCTTATTTTCCTGCATTTTAAAATGTAATGGACTGGAAACCTATTGTACACGTGACAATAATAAACCGAATCTAAACCTTTCCCAGTGAAAAATTCCAGGAACTACTGGGAGAAAACCAAATTGAATTGAATTGAATACTTTATTGTCACATGTGACAAGTCACAGCAAAGAGCTTGTTGACCCAAGGTATGCAAATAGTCACCCATAAAGGGCGCTTACAAAGCACCTCTGCACCAAGCTCCCCCCCCCCCCCCCCCTTGCTCTCCCCCTTCACGGCAGCCCCCCCTACGTCGGGTCCATTATTCTCCCCCCCCCATTCCCCTCACGGCGGTCCCCACACAGCGGGTCCCCATTGTCCGTTGCACTTTCCCCTCCCCCACGCCGGTCCCCCCATGCCGGGTCCTCCTTTATTCCGTCCCGCGGCATCCTCACTTCCCCATGTCCGTCCTCGTCCATTGGTCGGCACCATCATCGACCGCCGCACCGACCTCTCCACTAACGTTGCAGGGTCTTCTGCAGGCGCCTCCATGGCGTCGACCCAGGCCCCAGTCGCGGGCTCCGTCGACCCAGGCATCGTTGACCGTCATTGACTTGTGAGGCTCTACCTCCGACCTGCGAGGCTCCGGCTTGCGAGGCTCCACCTTTGACCTGCGAGGCTCCGGCCCAAGAGGCTCCACCTCTGACTCGCGTGGCTCTGGCCCGTGAGGCCTGGGCTCCGACACGCGAGGTAAAAAATTGGCAAGGCAGTCTAATTCTCATGTACAATAATCTTTGACAGGTGATTAACCCACACCGCTAAATTACCCAACTGGCAAAGCTGTCAAATATTTCAGAATTTAAAAGCAATCCAACAGTGCTAAAGTAATAAATGAAGAATCAGGAACATCAACCATCACCTATCCTTTGTTTTGGAATGCGATGTAGGTAACATGAGTGTTAACTGAAGCATGCATTCGCCAAATATAGGAGACCCAACCTCTGTATTCTGCACAATTAGATGTCAACAAATAGGTTCTCAACAACTGCCAAGAAAGGGACAAAGGACATTTATTGTCACGTACACCAATTGGTGTAGTGAAATTTGAGTTGCCATTTGGAGCACACCAATAAAAATAAGACACAACATTAAAGAAGAATTTAACCAAACATAAAAACATCCCCCCACAATGGTTCCCACTGTGAGGGAAGGCACAAAGTCCAGTCCTCTTCCTCTTGTTCAGCAGCCACAAAGTAGTTGTAGAGATGGAAAAAGGCCCAAACGTTGTCAATGTTACTCTTGGTATCTTTATGAAAGAAGTCAACAAACACAAGGATGAGCTGCAGAGTCCCTTCCACTCCCACCATACCACTGAGATAAATCAACAACGGAGGATCGAACTAAAGAGGTCAATGTGAAGTGCTTTTGAACCTGAGCCCCAACTCAACGCACTATCTGGTTGGGAGAAGAAGGCTCCAAGCATTTTGTTGTGAGGAAGAGTTAGCTTTCCTTACTTATTCCTTGTAGATAATGTTTAATCCAAGGATTTCATCTGTTCCAACTGTTCTTGAATTTTCCAGGATGATCAGTCTGTTTTCAATAGGACACCACCAGGAAATTTTCACGGTCAGGTAAAAGTGCTCCTTGGCCTCCTCAATAGCCTACAATGTTAGGGCACATGAGCTGAAGAATATAGGTTGCTGGGTCAACATTAGAATGCACTGAACAGCCAGGAACTGCCCCCTAATCCCACACAGGAAATCATGGGGCCACTAAGATGCCTAAGTTTTGACAACAAAACCTGCCACACAGTGCTTCGCTTCTCATCTGGCTTTGCAGAAGATGAACTATTCGCTGTCATAATCTTTGGGCTGGCTAGCTGATCACATTTGAGAGACTGAATGACCTGCCTCTACTCGTATGTTCCAAAATGAACAATTCTAGGTTTCCCAGACTTTCACTAGGAATGTTACAAAATTTTGAGATTTAAAAAATCAAGCCTGTAATTTATCTCATCAGGTAAAACATAAAAATAACTTTAATTTGATACCTGATTCACTTTCATATCTTCAGTATTTAAAAAGTTATGGTCATTTTCATACTCGGAAATTAGCATCTTGTTCCCTATTGCTTTTCCATTGACTTAACACAAAAGCTGTGATCGAGGACAGTCAAAAGCCCATAACTTTCTTAAAAATTAAGAGAACTGAATGAAATTTTCAGCTATTATAGATTGAAGCATTCTGAAACAAATATGAAACATCTTGGATGACCTATATTAAAGCATATAATTAGTTAGTTACCTAATTGTAGCTAATTACAAAATTGACCGTTGTGACGGAAATAGTAATAAACACCGAGACTGCCATGAAAATTCAAAAATGTGACATTCTCAAGATTTGAACTTTAATATTATTGTATTATATGCTGAAAGTCCGTAACAGACAGGTAAAGAAATTATAATTTCTAGCAAAAGACCAAGTCTTTATGGAGAAGATCAGTTGCTAGCTGGTACATTGGCATATCATAATCAGTAGCATCATCATACTCCTCAGATTGTAACCAATAAGCAACTCTGTACACCTTGTTTTTCCTCAACTTTTCAATTTTGGCATTGTAAACTACAAGTTTTTGCTCTTTAAACCACGCATGACATGCCTTTCTGCCCACTACTTTCCATTGAGAATGTCCTGTCGATCTGCAGTAGTCCAAATTCGGATAATCTCTGCAAATGCTGTCTAAATCAGTCTCTTTTGGTGGGCATTTGGATTGACAATTCTGTATTTCTTCTTCGGGGTCATCTGTTTAAAATGTAAAGAAAAAAAACACTGGACAACATTAACAGAAGTTATTATTTGCAGTTTAGGAAAAAAGGTAGAAATGATGAAGTTAAACGCAAAAACAAATAGTAAATACCCAACAAAAAATTCAATATTCATCAGTTTCATCAAATCAATTAAATTCATCTAATCAATTAAATTCATCTAAATTCAATTACTAGATACTTTAGGAAACATCTGTCCATTTCTTAAGAAAAGGCTAAATGTTTTAAATAGCCTAACAATAAGAGGACAGAGGCCCGGGACCGTTGGAGACAGTGGAGGATGGTCAGGGCGGTGAGTACTTAAATCGGGCACGGGGCTTGTTTTCACAGAGGCCCGGGACCGTTGGAGACAGTGGTAGAGGGTCAGGACGGTGAGTACTTAAATCGGGCACGGGGCTTGTTTTCACAGAGGCCCGGGACCGTTGGAGACAGTGGAGGAGGGTCAGGGCGGTGAGTACTTAAATCGGGCACGGGGCTTGTTTTCACAGAGGCCCGGGACCGTTGGAGACAGTGGAGGAGGGTCAGGGCGGTGAGTACTTAAATCGGGCACGGGGCTTGTTTTCACAGAGGCCCGGGACCATTGGAGACAGTGGAGGAGGGTCAGGGCTTACCAAATCCCGTAACGTTCCACACTCCATAGGGAGGGTTTCTGGTGGAAGCCGCTGATTGGCGGAAGCAGACTAGAGGAAGCAGCTGATTGGGTGCAACCTCTGGTTAGCATTTCTGCTTTCTGGCTAAAGGTACAGTGCTTTAGTAAAGATACAGTGAGCTAAGGGTACAGTGGGCTAAAGGTACAGTGCTTTTTGTTTATATAATAAAGGTGCAGTTTAAAGGGCAAGAGGGAGCAGCTGTTTTGTCAGATACCTGCTGATTTCTCCCAGCAGTTTCTATTGTATTATACTGGTATCGGATCTAGGGTAAGGCGAGAGAATGACAGTCAGAGCAGTGAACTGTTCTGGATGTCAGATGTGGGAGGTCATGGTGTCGGATGGCCCTCCAGACGTCCACATCTGCACCAGGTGCAGAGAGATAGGGCTCCTAAGGGACCGTATTAGGTTCCTGGAGCAGCAGCTCGATGACCTCTGTCTGGTCAGGGAGAGTGACGAGGTCATAGAGGGGAGTTATAGGGAGGTGGTCACTCCAAAACCACGGGAGAGAGACATGTGGGTCACGCTAAGGAAGGGGAAGGGGCAGAGGCAGGAACGAGGGAGTACTCCAATGTCGGTACACCTTGTTAAGTACTCACCGCCCCGTTGCTCCGAAAGGTAGGGAAAAAAAGTAGAGGGCAATAGTAATTGGGGACTCTATTGTTAGGGGGTCGGATAGGCGTTTCTGTGGACGCAGTCGGGAGACCAGGATGGTGGTCTGCCTCCCTGGTGCCAAGGTCTCGGACGTGTCTCAACGCATCCAAGATATCCTGAAATCAGAGGGAGAGGAGCCTGAGGTCGTGGTACATATTGGTACAAATGACATAGATAAAAAAAGTGAAGAGGTCCTGAAGGGAGGATTTAGGGAGTTGGGAGGAGAGTTAAGGAAAAGGACCAAAAAGGTAACAATCTCAGGATTACTGCCTGTACCACGCGACAGTGAGAGTAGGAATGGAGCGAGGTGGAGGATAAATGCGTGGCTGAAAGACTGGTGCAGAGGGCAGGGATTCAAGTTTATGGATCATTGGGACTTCTTTTGGGGAAGGTGGGACCTGTACAGAAAGGATGGGTTGCACTTGAACCCGAGGGGGACCAATATCCTGGCGGGGAAATTTTCATAGGTCACTGGGGAAACTAGAATGGTTGGGGCGAGGGACTCAAATAGAGAAAGCTAGTAGACAGAATGGGAGGCAGGAAGCAGAAAAGGGAAGCACTCTGACACAAGAGGAGAAAAAAAAAAAAGGAAATAAACAGAGAAGAAGAGACGGGGGGTTTCTTAAATGTGCATATTTTAATGCTAGGAGCATTGTAAGAAAGGTAAATGAGCTTAGAGTCTGGATAGACACCTGGAAGTATGATGTTGTGGCGATCAGTGAAACATGGTTGCAGGAGGGCTGTGATTGGAAACTAAATATTCCAGGATTTCGTTGCTTCAGGTGTGATAGAATTGGAGGGGCAAGAGGTGGAGGTGTTGCATTGCTAGTCAGGGAAGATATTACAGCAGTGCTTTGGCAGGATAGATTGGAGGGCTCATCTAGGGAGGCTATTTGGGTGGAACTGAGAAGTGGGAAAGGTGTAGCAACACTTATAGGGGTGTATTATAGACCGCCAAATGGGGAACGAGAATTGGAAGAGCAAATATGTAAGGAGATAGCAGATATTAGTAGTAAGCACAAGGTAGTGATTGTGGGAGATTTCAACTTTCCACACATAGACTGGGAAACACATTCTGTAAATGGGCTGGATGGTTTGGAGTTTGTAAAATGTGTGCAGGATAGGTTTTTGCAGCAATACATAGAGGTACCTACTGGAGGAGGGGCAGTGCTGGACCTCCTGTTAGGAAATGAGACGGGACAGGTGGCGGAGGTATGCATTGGGGAGCACTTCGGGTCCAGTGATCACAATACCATTAGTTTCAATCTAATTATGGAGAAGGTCAGAACTGGACCTAGGGTTGAGATTTTTGATTGGAGAAAGGCTAACTTTGATGAGATGCGAGATGATTTAAAAGGAGTGGACTGGGACATTTTGTTTTATGGGAAAGATGTAGAAGAGAAATGGTGGACATTTAAAGGGGAAATTTTAAGAGTACAGAATCTTTATGTTCCTGTTCGATTGAAAGGAAACAGTAAAAATTGGAAAGAGCCCTGGTTTTCAAGGGAAATTGGACATCTTGTTCGGAAAAAGAGGGAGATCTACAATAATTATAGGCAGCATGAAGTAAATGAGGTGCTTGTGGAGTATAAGGAATGTAAAAAGAATCTTAAGAAATAAATTAGAAAAGCTAAAAGAAGATATGAGGTTGCTTTGGCAAGTAAGGTGAAAGTAAATCCAAAGGGTTTCTACAGCTATATTAATAGCAAAAGGATAACGAGGGATAAAATTGGTCCATTGGAGAAACATCTGGCAGCTATCTGCAGAGCCAAAAGAGATGGGGGAGATATTGAACAATTTATTTTCTTCGGTATTCACCAAGGAGAAGGATATTGAATTATGTGAGGTAAGGGAAACGAGTAGAGCAGTTATGGATACTATGAGTTTCAAAGTAAAAGAAGTACTGACACTTTTGAAAAATATAAAAGTGGATAAGTCTCCAGGTCCTGACAGGATATTCCCTAGGACATTGAGGGAAGTTAGTGTAGAAATAGCCGGGGCTATGACAGAAATATTTCAAATGTCATTAGAAACGGGAATAGTCCCCGAGGATTGGCGTACTGCGCATGTTGTTCCATTGTTTAAAAAGGGTTCTAAGAGTAAACCTAGCAATTATAGACCTGTTAGTTTGACTTCAGTGGTGGGCAAATTAATGGAAAAGATACTTAGAGATAATATATATAAGCATCTGGATAAACAAGGTCTGATTAGGAACAGTCAACATGGATTTGTGCCTGGAAGGTCATGTTTGACTAATCTTCTTGAATTTTTTGAAGAGGTTACTAGGGAAATTGACGAGGGTAAAGCAGTGGATGTTGTCTATATGGACTTTAGTAAGGCCTTTGACAAGGTTCCTCATGGAAGGTTGGTTAAGAAGGTTAAACTGTTGGGTATAAATGCAGGAATAGCAAGATGGATTCAGCAGTGGCTGAATGGGAGAAGCCAGAGGGTAATGGTGGATGGCTGTTTGTCGGGTTGGAGGCAGGTGACTAGTGGGGTGCCTCAGGGATCTGTGTTGGGTCCTTTGTTGTTTGTCATGTACATCAATGATCTGGATGAAGGGGTGGTAAATTGGATTAGTAAGTATGCAGATGATACCAAGATAGGGGGTGTTGTGGATAATGAAGAGGATTTCCAAAGTCTACAGAGTGATTAGGCCATTTGGAAAAATGGGCTGAAAGATGGCAGATGGAGTTTCATGCTGATAAATGTGAGGTATTACACCTTGGCAGAACAAATCAAAATAGGACGTACATGATAAATGGTAGGGAATTGAAGAATACAGTTGAACAGAGGGATCTGGGATTAACCGTGCATTGTTCCTTGAAGGTGGAATCTCATATAGATAGGGTGGTAAAGAAAGCTTTTGGTATGCTAGCCTTTATAAATCAGAGCATTGAGTATAGAAGCTGGGACGTAATGTTAAAATTGTACAAGGCATTGGTGAGACCAAATCTGGAGTATGGTGTACAATTTTGGTCGCCCAATTATAGGAAGGATGTCAACAAAATAGAGAGAGTACAGAGGAGATTTACTAGAATGTTGCCTGGGTTTCAACAACTAAGTTACAGAGATAGGTTGAATAAGTTAGGCCTTTATTCTCTGGAGCGCAGAAGGTTAAGGGGGGACTTGATAGAGGTCTTTAAAATGATGAGAGGGATTGATGTGATCAAGCTTTTCCCTTTGAGGATAGGGAAGATTCAAACAAGAGGACATGACTTCAGAATTAAGGGACAGAAGTTTAGGGATAACATGAGGGGGAACTTCTTTACTCAGAGAGTGGTAGCGGTGTGGAATGAGCTTCCAGTGGAAGTGGTAGCAGCAGGTTCGTTGGTATCATTTAAAAATAAATTGGATAGGCATATGGATGAGAAGGGAATGGAGGGTTATGGTATGAGTGCAGGCAGGTGGGACTAAGGGAAAAAAGTTGTTCGGCACGAACTTGTAGGGCCGAGATGGCCTGTTTCCGTGTTGTAATTGTTATATGGTTATATGGGTATAATAACAAATAACAAACTGATCCCATTCACACAAGAATTCACAATATAACATGAGTTTTAAATCTCACTTTGTCATGAATTTATATGCCAAATGGAATGAATTTAATGTTAAATTCCCATTAATTAATCCGGAAACATTCACTCTCAAGATAATCAAAATCATTATTTTTTGCCTGACTAAAACTGTACTGTGGATATTTAGTATGAAAATATTGATCATGGATAAACAATAACACAAAATATAGACGATTTAGACGTTCCTTTGACATGATTGTGCAAAAAATTAATGAATTTGATTATCTTGAGAGTGGATGTTTCTGGAATGTGACCGATTGGAATGTTGACGTTGCCATAAATTTTAAGCCCATATCGGTAGGCAAGACATGGCCTATTCGTATGGGGGCCTAAATAACATTTTTCGCATCAAAAGATTAAAATGAAGTCACAGCAAAAAGCAAGATAATATGTTAAATAAACGACATACCTTTTGTTTTGTTCTGATAATGCGATCCGTGATGTTGAAGGCATTGAACGCGTTAGAAGTCGCGTTTAACTTCAATCCAGCGATGCAATCGTCCAGCAATTTTTTTTTTTAAACCGGGAAAAGAAGTGCGAACGATTTTTCTTCATCGGCTAGCAGCCCGAGGAAATCCCTCTCCGACAACCAATACAAACCTGCATTTTAATCCGGCTACCCCCCCCCCCCCCCCCCCCAAAGCCTCCGGAATCGCACGCACAGGAAGTGGCAGATCTGTAGCGCCGCTGATGGTAGGTTTTGTAACAACCCTAATTTCAATACATGAATATTCCAACTGAACTGAGGTAACCAAAATTGCATTGGCTGTTCGAACTTGGGGAATTTCTTCACTGCATTCCTGAACTGTTCCACACCAAGTGTTTCGTACAACCACTTTTGAAGAGCCATACCACACTGAGAATATCCAGGTATGAAAGTCAGTGAATGAAACTATAACATTGCCCAATATAGTAAAAAAGGAAAATTTGAGCCATATGATAAACAAGGACAAGAGTGTTTACAGCTTATGTACAAGTCCCTTAGAAAAATTATTCTCTTGCAACCTTCCAACTTCAAAGTGGTGGCTGGTTTGATTCTCAAAATGGGTCTGAATTCTATTTTGATCTCGTCATTCATAGAATAAATGTAAAGAATATTCTATTCATTAATCTAAGGTTTATTTTGCTTACTGAATTTTTCGTTTGTTCACAAAAATGGGTGAAGATAAATCCTGTTCTGCTTTCATTCTGGAGGGCTTGCAGTAGGTCATCCATTTTATAACTGCATATCGCCTCTTGGTATTTTGTAATCCGCATCTATGAAAAAGGATTCTGTAATCCAATATTGCCAATATCTAACATTGCTTAAAAATGGAAGAAGAAAAAACTCACACACTTAATATTCGAGCAATTATCAGTGGCATGTAGCATACATTATAGAAACAGGATGACTATGGAGAACAATGTATGTCTGGAGACCCGATTAAAGTGAGTCGGTGGAGGGGGTCGCTGTTAAGTGCCATTCCTGTGACCAGGAGACCCATTGCAATGCAACTGGAACTGAAAGCCAGATGGATTACAACATAACAAGATTGGAACAATACTCTCTTAAACTTCGACAGTTGTACAGTGGCGAGCATGATGACTGGTTGCATCACGGCCTGATTCATCAACTCGAATGCTGAGGAATGGAGATTACAAAATGTAGTAGAAACCACCCAGATCATAACGGGCACTGATCTCCTCACCATCAAAGCGGTCAATAGGTAACAATGCCTCAAAAAGGCAGCCAGCATCATCAGAGACCTACACTACCATGCTCTCATTTTCACTCTTACCATCAAGAAGAAGAGTCTGAAAACCGTGACCTTCATGTTCAAGAGCAGCTTCTTCCCAACAACCTTCAGCTCTTGAACACTACAAACACTAACTACAAACTACAAACTCTAAGAACTTTGGGTTTTGGGGTTTATTGGGGTTTTTAGTTTGTTGTATTTTTAAAATTATGTTATCTGTGTGTTTACAGGCGTGTTATGCTGCTGCAAGCAAGAATTTCATTATTCTGTTGTCAGTGTAAAGACAATTAAATATTCTTGACTCTCTCTTGACTCTTGACCAGTAAGCTGGAATGCTGGAGAGGTTTGCAATGGGGACATGAGCATATTTGAAAAGAACAGAGTTGAGCACATGCATTCGATGAGGATCTGAGGACTACAGGTGATGAGCAAAAATATGTAATTATAGTGATAACTGAGACACGGATGCTTGATGTTGCTAGGTAATGTGTTTCAATTCTTGAAGATAAAAAAAGAGTGAAGTTTACAATTTTGAAGATCAAGGAAGAAGATCATCTGGCTGGGAGTCCATTCAGACCTCCACGAGTCATAAGGAGATTGAAATAAATAATAGGCACTCTGGTGTCAGGACAACAGCCTCACAAAAACTAAGAAGCTGATTGTGGACTTTAGAAGGGCTCAACATCCGAGGACGTACACGCCACTGGAGATAAATGGGCCTACTGTGGATAGGGTGAGCAGGTTCAAATACCTGGAAGTCCACATCACAGAGGTTCTGACATGGACAACACACACTGCCGCACTGGTGAGTAAGGCAAGGCAGCGCCTTTACCACTTCAGGCAGCTGAGGAAATTCAGAGTCACTCTGAGGATCCTTCAGTGCTTCTACTCTGGGGCTGTAGAAAGCATCTTGTCCAATAACATCTCAATCTGGTTTGGGAACAGCTCTGCACAGGACAGAAAGGCTAGTCCGGCCGAACGCACTATGGGAACTACACTTGCCCCCCTGCAGGAACTATACACCAGGAGGTGCAGATCCAGATCCAGAGCCAGCAGCATAATGAGGGACCCCTACCACCCCAGCAACGGACTGTTCCAGCTGCTACGGTCAGGCAAAGCGCCTCCGCTGTCACGCTGTGAAAACACAGAGGATGAGACGGAGTTTCTTCCCACAGGCCATCAGGACTGTAAACTCTTATCTCACCAGGGACTCATTTACTGTTGTGTTGTGTCTTTTTAAAAACATGTTCTAAAATGTCAATACTGGTTCTGTTCTATTCTGTTCTGTTGTTCTGTTGTTTTTGCATAAGCCGCAGGCATTGCCACTTTCATTTCACTGTACATCTTGTATGTGTATGTGACAAATAAAGTTGACTTGACTTGACTAGACTATAATTTCTGAGAAATGCAGATGCCAGAGGGCAGCAATACCTGGCTATTTCTACAAAATAAACATTAAAAACTAAATTTTACAACAATGAAGCACGATATGGCAAGAATGGACTGTAAAGCATTATTTTAACGTAAACTAGGGTTGAGGGAGTTGGTGGCATGGAAGGAAGGGATAGTGAGGGCTCAGCCCACCAAGAAAATGTGTATGACTTGGTTCAAAAGAAGAACATCCAAGGCATCTTAGAGTAGAATGAAGCAAGATGGAAAGTTGACGATGGAAGCAGGGATAGACACAAAGAGCTGGAGTAACTCAGCGGATCAGGCAGCATCTCTGGAGAAAAGGGATAGGTGTCATTTTGGGTTGGGACTCTTCTACATACTGATTGCAGTGGAGGTGGGGGGGGGGGGGGCAGAGAAACCTGGAAGAGATTGGCAGGACAAAGATTAGTGAGTGATTCGTGGATACAGTTGAGGGGAACGATGAGATATGGGTACGAGTCCAGGTGGGGAACAGGGGGGAAGAGGTAGGTTTAAGGGTTCCATGTAGCGTAGTCACCAAACATTGGAGAATTCAATCTTCATTCCATGAAGTTGCAAGCTACCCAAGTGGGAATGATGTACTGTTCCTGCAGTTTGCATGTGTCTCACTCAGGCAATGGAGGAAGCTCAAGAAAGAAAGGTATGGAAACAGGAAGGGGAGTTAAAATGGTCAGCAACTGTGAGATCCAGCAGGCCTTGGTGGGCCAAGCACAAGTGTTCTGCAAAACAGTCTTCAAGTCTATGCTTGGTCTCACCAATGCACAGGATGCCACATCAGGAATACCAAAAGCAGTAGATGAGGTCAGAGGAGGTGCACACAAATCTGTCCCACCTGGAAGGACTGCTTGGATCTCTGGATGGATGTGAGGGCAGAGAGAAAATAATTGGGGAAAGTTGCAGGGCAAAAGACCTGGGAAGGGAATGGTTTGGGTGGGAAGGGATAATTGAACCAAGGAGTTATGGAGGGAATAGTCTCTGTGTAAGGCAGATGGGTATGGGAAGATGGGTATGGGATGGGTAGGGGTGGATATGGGAAGATGTGACTGGTGGTGGGATCACGTTGAATGTGGCAGAAATTTTGGAGAATTATGTGTTGAATGCAGAGGCTGATGTGATGAAATGTAAGGATCAGGAGAACTCTATCCTTGTTTTGTCTGGGGGAAACATAGAAACATAGAAAATAGGTGCAGGAGTAGGCCATTCGGCCCTTCGAGCCTGCACTGCCATTTAATATGATCATGGCTGATCATCCAACTCAGTATCCTGTACCTGCCTTCTCTCCATACCCCCTGATCCCTTTAGCCACAAGGGCCACATCTAACTCCCTCTTAAATATAGCCAATGAACTGGCCTCAACTACCTTCTGTGGCAGAGTTCCAGAGATTCACCACTGTCTGTGTGAAAAATATTTTTCTCATCTCAGTCGTAAAGGATTTCCCCTTTATCCTTAAACTGTGACTCCTTGTCCTGGACTTCCCCAACATCGGGAACAATCTTCCTGCATCTAGCCTGTCCAACCCCTTAAGAATTTTGTAAGTTTCTATAAGATCCCCCCTCAATCTTCTAAATTCTAGCGAGTACAAGCCGAGTCTATCCAGTCTTTGTTCATATGACAGTCCTAACATCCCATGAATCAGTCTGGTGAACCTTCTCTGTACTCCCTCTATGGCAAGAATGTCTTTCCTCAGATTTGGAGACCAAAACTGTACACAATACTCCAGGTGTGGTCTCACCAATACCCTGTACAACTGCAGTAGAACCTCCCTGCTCCTATACTCAAATCCTTTTGCTATGAATTCTAACATACCATTCGCTTTCTTCACTGCCTGCTGCACCTGCATGCCTACTTTCAATGACTGGTGTACCATGACACCCAGGTCTCGTTGCATCTCCCCTTTTGCTAATCGGCAACCATTTAGATAATAGTCTACTTTCCTGTTTTTGCCACCAAAGTGGATAACCTCACATTTATCCACATTATACTGCATCTGCCATGCATTTGTCCACTCACCCAGCCTATCCATCACCTTGCAGCCTCCTAGCATCCTCCTCACAGCTAACACTGCCCCCCAGCATCGTGTCATCCGCAAACGTGGAGATGTTGCATTCAATTCCCTCGTCAAAATCATTAATATATAATGAAGGAAGAGCGCGAGCAATACAATGGGACACAGAGGATATGTGATGAGGGATTCATCTACGACAGAAGGAGGAAAATCATGCTTGCTAAAGAAAGAGGATATGTTGGGAGCAGATGTGGTAGAGACGGAAACATTGAGAGTAGGGGATAGTGACTTTGCAAGAGGCAGGATTGGAGGTGGTGTACCAAGGGTTGTGTTTACCAAGTGTTCCAGATAACTGGGAGTTGGTAGGTTTGTAGTAGATGTTGGTTGATTGTCTTTTGATGGAGACAGAGAGATCAAGAAGACGGAGGGAAGTGTCAGTGATTGTCCAAGTGAATTTGAGGACAGAGTGGATGTTATTGGTCAAGTTAATGAAATCAATGAGTTCTGCACGGGTGCAGGAGGAAGGCCCGATGCAGTCGTTGATGTCACAGAGACGAGTTGAGGGTAGTCCTTCCCCTGCCCTCTCTCCTCAAATACCTTTTCTTCCCCCTCCCACTCGTCTAAATCACTACCATGATAAAAGGATCTGTGAAATACCTGCTCTCAATAGCACAAGAGACTACAGATGCTGTAATCTGGAGTAAAAGCTGCAGGCGGAACTCCGGTCCTAATGCAGGGTCACTACCCAAAGCTTCAACTCATTTACCTCCACAGATGTTGCCTGTCCCACTGAGTTTCTCCAGGAGTTGGTTCCTGGTTAATTGGCAGATTATTGACTGCATCAAAAAGGAAGGAAATCCATTGACTTCTTTGAACAAAGCCAGAGGTAAATTGTAGATAGGCACAAAATGCTGGAGTAACCCAGCGGTACAAGCAGCATCTCTGGAGAGAAGGAATGGGTGACACTTTGGGTAGAGACCCTTCTTCAAACTGATAGCTGAGGAAGACCACCCTTTGATAGGGTACTTGGGAGTGTGAGAAAATGTTGTGGGGATGCCATGGAAATATTTGCCTTGGCAAAACCTGGATATAGCTTTGATCCCATTTTCAGATAATTCTGCAGGATTCCACGAAGAACCACTGATGATACTGTCCTGTATCCACATGAAATGGAATATGCTTAGTGCATAAATTGCCCATTTACAACTGCAAATTGCACAGAAGCCTTTCTAAAAGTTCAACTGGTTTCCATCTAAATATGATAGATTGCTGCCCACTAATTTTAAGATCAGTTTCAGGATCAAATCAGGTAGGCTTGAACAAAAGGAGATTATTACAATCCCCCAAAATAACTTTAATCCCCGCGAACAATAACAAAATAAAAATCAATTGATGGTTTAGCATTATCTGATTATCAAAGCTACTCATAATCATGAACAACTTTCTCAATTCACAATTTTTCAAATGCACTGCATGATTCTATGCCCCAGTTGTTTTGCAACTGTTAGCTACTCATCTTAAGATAATAAGGCAACTTTAAAACATTTTGAGCAGAATAAATTTCATTGTCTCTCTGTTAAGCAGTTAGCCATAAAATAATTGTTGTCTTGTTAGGATTTCCTCAAAGCTTTTTTATGAGCCTATCGCACTTAGGCGATTTTTCAGGCGAATGCCAGCGACTGTCCAGAGTGGAACACACAAACACACATCGCTTCCTTCACCAGCCTGTTATGCAGGCGGGGGACAGGGCAAGCGGGGAGAGCGCTGTCTGAGTGAAATTCACACGGTGCAAAGCCAATGTGATTCGGACACACACCGCGATGAAAAGGAAGGTTGGCGCTGTAATTAAGACGGTGAAAGCACAGTGTACAGGAAGGGTCACGTACGTCATTTAAAAGAGGGGGGGAGAAGGAGACAACTTTTAAGACGCCCGAGATACACGGCTGTGAAGCTCGATAGACATTAACATTACCGGTCAGTTATCCTTGGTTCTCAAAACTAATGCTTACGTTTTTTTCCCCCCAATGAGCCAATGAAATTCACTGGTCAGCACCGGCTACAACCTACGAGAACCTACGACAACCTTCACCTCCTGGCAACCCACTACCACTGCACCTATGGCACGAGAATTCTCGCTACTCACCATGGCGGCTTCATTCTGTTCGCTTCGAAGTTTTCAACATGTTGAAAAATTAGCATAATGAGGCTGCGACTAGTTCCCAGAATGCAGGAACTCCTCATCAAAGATCATAGAGCGGAGCAAGATGGTTCACTCCACGAAAAAGCTGTAGTAGGTGATGGGTAATCTTCAGCGCCATTTCCGTAAGCGGCTTCCGTCATGGGTCAAGCTAAGCCAGGGAGATTCTGCTATATCAGGCTGAGAGATTAAAGGATAGACACAAAATGCAGCGTGTCGGGCGGCATTTCTGGACAAAAGGAATAGGTGACATTTCGGGTCAAGATCTGTCTTCAGACTGAGTCAGGGGAACGAGGAACTCAAGCCATCCTCCCCCCCATTCCCCCTGACACGGACACGGAGCGATCGTCGGCCTCCTTTTTTTTGTTAAACATCTAGTTCCTTCGGGTGTTTTTTTTTAATTTCCCCCTTACCATTTCCCAAATGTTCGATAGCTGCCATGATCCGTTTGATGTCATCCGTGGCCCTGCTCCTGGTCTCGGCCCACACAGATCTGCCGGACATACTGTGTGTGTGTGTGTGTGTGTGTGTGTGTGTGTGTGTGTGTGTGTGTGTGTGTGTGTGTGTGTGTGTGTGTGTGCGTGTGTGTGAGGGGAGAAGCGCCGGCACCAAGAGCGAGCAAACGCGCGGACAGACGGACGAAAGCAAAGGGTCGAGACCCTTCTTCAGAATGAGTCAGGGGAAAGAGGAACAAGAGCTATAGACAGTACTACGGACAAATGAATGGAAGATATTCCTATATCTCCCGTTTCCTTTTCCCTTGACTGTCAGTCTGAAGAAGACCAGTCGACCCGAAATATCACCTATTCCTTTTCTCCAGAGATGCTGCCTGATCTGCTGATTTACTCCAGCCTTTTGTGTCTGTCTTTGGTTTAAACCAGTATCTGCAGTTCTTCCCTGTACAAGGTATGTGCCGTTTCCGTGTGTATTAACGTGTATCCAGTCAGATTTGGCTTCCAGTCAGATTAACAATCACGTAAGTTTCCACACTTACACACTCACTTACTTCAGCAAATTACGACCAAGGCAGTGCTGACAGTGATGGGGGAAATTGATGGTTTACTGCATTTAAAAAGAAAAATATAAAAAAGAAACATATAAAACATTTAAAAACACGCAAACTGTTCCCCCGCAACGCTGATTACGCTGCGAGAGGCATAACTGAAGTCGGATCGGGTTTACTGAAATGACGGAAGATACGCTCCGTTGCGTACTACATGTCGGTCCATTGGATTTCGCAGGAGTGAACCATCTTACTCTGCTCTATGATCTTTGCTCCACATGACCATGAAGGCGACTACCCGGCAACTACCCGCAAATGTGTGGCGACCATGTGGCGACCGCATAGTCTCCTGCAGTCGCCTAAAAAGTCGTCGAATTGGGACATGCCCATTACTGGTTTGAATTTTCAGTTTTGTACTTACCAACTTCTCCAAAGTGTGGGCTTCCTTTGCTTTGTGAAATTCTCGATCTGTAAAAGTATCTTTTGATTTTGAGATTTGAGACCCAACACTGTTCACTAAATAGAGAGGCTGGCTGTGGGGAAAAGTATTAAGAATAGTTTAGTGAAGACAGTTGGGTTAACAGATAATATACTTTAAAACAATAACTGTCCAGATACTGTTAACGTTGGCAGAACCTATATGCTATAGATATTATATCAAGAGTTCTTAGAAATTTAGGAACATAGGAACAGTAGGAGGCCAATTTAGTCAATCAGCGAGGTCATGCCTAAACTGTGACTTAATACCATGTTATTGCTTTTGTCCTATAAATTATCTTATATAAATGTATCCATCTCAGAGGTTAAATTAATAAATGACCCAACCTTTGTCTTTGGTGAAAGAGCTATACCTACTGCCTTCACATGTAGAACTGTTTGCTAACTTCCTTTTTGGTTTAATCTATGAACCCAAACATGAAGGTAAATTAAATTTAAAGTAAATTGACCTTTAAGAACCATACCATTTCTTTAATACCTTGAAAAACAAACAAATCATCCCCTGGACTTTAAAATTCCAGGGAATACTACCATTTGTGCAATCCATCCTCATCATTGAAAGTTCAGGTTCCAGAGGTTATTCTGCATTGTCATTAAACCTACATTGTCATTCAAAGCCTGTCTTGACTGCACGGAAAATCTCACTATACTCCAGGTGCAGTCAAAAAATAAAAGCTTGTATTCCATTAGCTTCTATTTTATGTAGCTGTACTGTACCTTTTACTGACCTACTCGCACAAACCACTAAGTCTTATTGTATCTCCACTACTAGTAGATTTTCACTATTTAAACATACTATTTAAACAAAGTTCTGTGTATATAAACAAACAAACAAATAAACAAACATTAAAAATGCACCAACATAAATAATGTCTCCCCAATCTATGTAGTTCGGAGCCTATTTGGAGGTTGCAGTGTTTAATAGCCTGATGTAACGGAAGAAGCTGCTCCTGAACCTGGCCGTTACAGTTTTCAGGCTCCTGTACCTTCTTCCCAATGGCAGAAGTGAAATGAGAGTGTGTCCAGAGTGGTGTGGGTCTCTGATGATGCCGGCTGCTTTTTTGAGGGGGACCACTTGTATGATAGGGATGGTCAGTATCCATGATGGACTAGGCTGCATTCACTACTTTTTACAATCTTCCTCATTCTAGAGCAATGGGCTTTCTTTATGATTGCATCAATGTACTGGACAAATCTTCAGAGATATGCACGCCCAGGAATTTGAAACTTTTGACTCTCTCCTCCACCGTCCCTTCGATGAAGACAGATTTGTGGATCCTCGTCCTTCCTCTTCCAAAGTCCACAATTAGTTCCTTGGTCTTAGTGACATTGAGAGCATAGTTATTGTACAGACACCATTTGGTCAGTCGATTGATCTCCCTCCTACACTCAGACTCATCATCATCAACAACAGTCGTGTCACTGGTGAACTTGAAGATCTTGGAGTTCAAACTGTCTCTGGCTACACGTTCATGACTAGAGCAGGGGGCTGAGCACAGCCTTGAGATGCTCCTGTGCTGATGGTTATCGAGGAGGAAGTGTTTTTGCCAATTCGTACAGATTGTGGTCTGTGATGAAGAAGTCGAGGATCCAGTTGCATAGGGATGCACGGAGCCCTAGTTCGGTAACAAGCTTGGAGGGGATGATGGTTTTGAATGCCAAAATGAAGTATATGAGCAGCCTGATGTATGCGTTTTTACCATTAAACAGGTCTCAGGATTAAATACCATGTATACAAGATCTGATCACTAGTTGGGTATCCTAGGACTAGTGACTATCCTCTTGACACTCCAAAGCCTTCTCACCATTTAGATGGTGCAAGTGATGGTGCAACCTTCTACTTGCCTTGAAGTGTGTAGCTTAACACCATCCAGGACAAAGCAACTGATTTAACTGACAGGTACACAAAAAAGCTGGAGAAACTCAGCGGGTGCAGCAGCCTCTATGGAGCGAAGGAAATAGGCAACATTGCCTATTTCCTTCGCTCCATAGATGCTGCTGCACCCGCTGAGTTTCTCCAGCTTTTTTGTGTACCTTCGATTTTCCAGCATCTGCAGTTCCTTCTTAAACATGATTTAGCTGACACACTGCTTGACTAATCTTCTGGAATTTTTGAAGATGTAACTAGGAAAATGGACAAGGGAGAGCCAGCAGATGTAGTGTACCTGGACTTTCAGAAAGCATTTGATAAGGTCCCACATATGAGATTAGTGGGCAAAATGAGGGCACATGGTATTGCGGGTAGAGTGCTGACATGAATAGAGAAGTGGTTGGCAGACAGGAAACAAAGAGCAGGGATTAACGGGTCCCTTTCAGAATGGCAGGCAGTGACTAGTGGGGTACCGCAAGGCTCGGTGCTGGGACCGCAGCTATTTACAATATACATCAATGATTTGGATGAAGGGATTCAAAGTAACATTAGCAAATTTGCAGATGACACAAAGCTGGGTGGCAGTGTGAACTGTGAGAAGGATGCTATGAGAGTGCAGGGTGACTTGGACAGGTTGGGGGAGTGGGCAGGTGCATGGCAGATGAAGTTTAATGCAGATAAATGTGAGGTTATCCACTTTGGTAGCAAAAACAGGAAGGCAGATTACTATCTAAATGGCATAGTTGGGAAAAGGGGAAATACAACGGGATCTGGGGGTCCTTGTACATCAGTCTATGAAAGTAAGCATGCAGGTTCAGCAGGCAGTGAAGAATGCGAATGGCATGTTGGCCTTTATAACAAGAGGAAACGAATATAGGAGCAAAGAGGTCATTCTGCAGTTGTACAGAGCCCGAGTGAGATCACACCTGGAGTATTGTGTACAGTTTTGGTCCCCTAATTAGAGGAAGGACATTCTTGCTATTGAGAGAGCGCAGAGTAGGTTCATTCCCGGATGGCGGGACTGTCATATGTTGAGAGAATGGAGCAGTTGGGCTTGTACACTCTGGAGTTTAGAAGGATGAGAGGATATCTCATTGAAACATATAAGATTGTTAAGGGTTTGGACATGCTAGAGGCAGGAAACATGTTCCCGATGTTGGGGGAGTCCAGAACCAGGGGCTACAGTTTAAGAATAAGGAGTAAGCCATTTAGAACGGAGACGAGGAAACACTTTTTCTCACAGAGAGTTGTGAGTCTGTGGAATTATCTGCCTCAGTGGAGGCGGGTTCTCTGGATGTTTTCAAGAGAGAGCTAGATAGGGCTCTTAAAAATAGGGGATATGGGGAGAAGGCCTGGAACGGAGTACTGATTGGGGATGATCAGCCATGATCACATTGAATGGCGGTGCTGGCTCGAAGGGCCGAATTGCCTACTCCTGCACCTATTGTCTATTGTCTATACCAGCCTAAATATTAATTCTGTCCACATCTAGCACTACATGTTTGCAGTGTGAATCATCTAGAAAATGCGATGCTTCTGCACGAAGCTTGTTTTTGTTATTCTCTTCAACTCCCCTTTGATTGCACAACTTGGGCCAAAAATTGTAATGTAACATAAGAATTAACACTTACTCCATACTCTCAATAAGGGCTGGATGGTCGTTGGGCATGATTCTAGGACAATTCTCCATTAACTGTGGTATAACATCTGTTTTAGTCTGATGAGCAGCCGCCACTGTTTTATGTTCCTTCCCTTTCTCCTGAAATTTATCAAACTGTTATAAATATTGCAGAAACACCAATTAAATAAAATAATTTACATTTTCCCTTCAACATAATCTAAATGATATATGCAATAATATACGACATGTACATTAATTTGTTCATATCACACTTTATATACTTTCTCTATTTAGTATTAAGCACTTACCTTTAACCCTTCTAGTTTAGTTTAGTTTAGTTTAGAGATATGAGGTTGCTTTGGCAAGTAAGGTAAAAGTAAATCCGAAGGGTTTCTACCGCTATATTAATAGCAAAAGGATAACGAGGGATAAAATTGGTCCATTAGAGTGTCAGAGTGGCCAACTATCTGCAGAGCCAAAAGAGATGGGGGAGATATTGAACAGTTTCTTTTCTTCGGTATTCACCAAGGAGAAGGATATTGAATTTTGTGAGGTAAGGGAAACAAGTAGAGTAGCTATGGAAACTATGAGGATCAAAGAAGAGGAAGTACTGACACTTTTGAGAAATATAAAAGTGGATAAGTCTCCAGGTCTGGACAGGATATTCCCTAGGACATTGAGGGAAGTTAGTGTAGAAATAGCAGGGGCTATGGCAGAAATATTTCAAATGTCATTAGAAACGGGAATAGTGCCGGAGGATTGGCGTACTGCGCATGTTGTTCCATTGTTTAAAAAGGGGTCTAAGAGTAAACCTAGCAATTATAGACCTGTTAGTTTGACGTCAGTGGTGGGCAAATTAATGGAAAGGATACTTAGAGATAATATATATAAGCATCTGGATAAACAGGGTCTGATTAGGAACAGTCAACATGGATTTGTGCCTGGAAGGTCATGTTTAACTAATCTTCTTGAATTTTTTGAAGATGTTACTCGGGAAATTGATGAGGGTAAAGCAGTGGATGTTGTGTATATGGACTTCAGTAAGGCCTTTGACAAGGTTCCTCATGGAAGGTTGGTTAAGAAGGTTCAATGGTTGGGTATTAATGGTGGAGTAGCAAGATGGATTCAACAGTGGCTGAATGGGAGATGCCAGAGAGTAATGGTGGATGGTTGTTTGTCAGGTTGGAGGCCAGTGACGAGTGGGGTGCCACAGGGATCTGTGTTGGGTCCACTGTTGTTTGTCATGTACATCAATGATCTGGACGATGGTGTGGTAAATTGGATTAGTAAGTATCCAGATGATACTAAGATAGGTGGGGTTGCGGGTAATGAAGTAGAGTTTCAAAGTCTACAGAGAGATTTATGCCAGTTGGAAGAGTGGGCTGAAAGATGGCAGATGGAGTTTAATGCTGATAAGTGTGAGGTGCTACATCTTGGCAGGACAAATCAAAATAGGACGTACATGGTAAATGGTAGGGAATTGAAGAATGTAGGTGAACAGAGGGATCTGGGAATAACTGTGCACAGTTCCCTGAAAGTGGAATCTCATGTAGATAGGGTGGTAAAGAAAGCGTTTGGTGTGCTGGCCTTTATAAATCAGAGCATTGAGTATAGAAGTTGGGATGTAATGTTAAAATTGTACAAGGCATTGGCGAGGCCAATTCTGGAGTATGGTGTACAATTTTGGTCGCCTAATTATAGGAAGGATGTCAACAAAATAGAGAGAGTACAGAGGAGATTTACTAGAATGTTGCCTGGGTTTCAGCAACTAAGTTACAGAGAAAGGTTGAACAAGTTAGGGCTTTATTCTTTGGAGCGCAGAAGGTTAAGGGGGGACTTGATAGAGGTTTTTAAAATGATGAGAGGGATAGACAGAGTTGACGTGGAGAAGCTTTTCCCACTGAGAGTAGGGAAGCTCCAAACAAGGGGACATGACTTGAGAATTAAGGGACTGAAGTTTAGGGGTAACATGAGGGGGAACTTCTTTACTCAGAGAGTGGTAGCTGTGTGGAATGAGCTTCCAGTGAAGGTGGTGGAGGCAGGTTCGTTTTTATCATTTAAAAATAAATTGGATAGTTATATGGATGGGAAAGGAATGGAGGGTTATGGTCTGAGCGCAGGTATATGGGACTAGGGGAGATTATGTGTTCGGCACGGACTAGAAGAATAGAACTTCAGTAAGGCCTTTCACAAGGTTCCTCATGGAAGGTTGGTTAAGAAGGTTCAATTGTTACCATATATACAACATCCACTGCTTTACCCTCATCAATTTCCCGAGTAACCTCTTCAAAAAATTCAAGAAGATTAGTCAAACATGACCTTCCAGGCACAAATCCATGTTGACTGTTCCTAATCAGACCCTGTTTATCCAGATGCTTATATATATTATCTCTAAGTATCCTTTCCATTAATTTTCCCACCACTGACGTCAAACCAACAGGTCTATAATTGTTAGGTTTACTCTTAGAACCCTTTTTAAACAATGGAACAACATGCGCAGTACGCCAATCCTCCGGCACTATTCCCGTTTCTAATGACATTTGAAATATTTCTGTCATAGCCCCTGCTATTTCTACATTAATTTCCCTCAATATCCTAGGGAATATCCTGTCCGGACTTGGAGACTTATCCACTTTTATATTTTTCAAAAGTGTCAGTGCTTCCTCTTCTTTTAATCTCATAGTTTCCAGAGCAACTCTACTTGTTTCCCTTACCTCACATAATTCAATATCCTTCTCCTTGGTGAATACCGAAGAAAAGAAATTGTTCAATATCTCCACCATCTCTTTTGGCTCTGCAGATAGCTGTCCACTCTGACTCTCCAATGGACCAATTTTATCCCTCGTTGTCCTTTTGCTATTAATACAGCTGTAGAAACCCTTTGGATTAACTTTCACCTTACTTGCCAAAGCAACCTCATATCTTCTTTTAGCTTTTCTAATTTCTTTCTTAAGATTCTTTTTACATTCTTTATACTGCTCAAGCACCTCATTTACCCCATGCTGCCTATAATCTTTGTAGATCTCTCCCTTTTTCCAAACCTAGTGTCCAATTTCCCTTGAAAACCATGGCTCTTTCCAATTTTTACTATTTCCTTTCAACCGAACAGGGACATAAAGATTCTGTACTCTTAAAATGTCACCTTTAAATGTCCTCAATTTCTCTTCCACATCTTTCCCATAAAACAAAATGTCCCAATTCACTCCTTTTAAATCCTTTCACATCTCCTCAAAGTCAGCCTTTCTCCAATCAAAAATCTCAACCCTAGGTTCAGTTCTGACCCTCTCCATAATTATATTGAAACTAATGGTATTGTGATCACTGGACCCAAACTGTTCCCCAACACATACCTCTGCCACCTGACCCGTCTCATTTCCTAACAGGAGGTCCAGCACCGCCCCTTCTCTAGTAGGTACCTTTATATGTATTGCTGCAAAAAACTATCCTGCACACATTTTACAAACTCCAAACCATCTAGCCCATTTACAGAATGTGTTTCCCAGTCTATGTGTGGAAAATTGAAATCTCCCACAATCACTACCTTGTGCTTACTACTAATATATGCGATCTCGTTACATATTTGCTCTTCCAATTCTCGCTCCCCATTTGGCGGTCTATAATACACCCCTATAAATGTTGCTACCCCTTTCCCATTTCTCAGTTCCACCCAAATAGCCTCCCTAGACGAGCCGTCTAATCTATCCTGCCAAAGCACTGCTGTAATATCTTCCCTGACAAGCAATGCAACACCTCCACCTCTTGCCCCTCCAATTCTATCACACCTGAAGCAACGAAATCCTGGAATATTTAGTTTCCAATCACAGCCCTCCTGCAACCATGTTTCACTGATCGCCACAACATCATACTTCCAGGTGTCAATCCAGGCTCTAAGCTCATCCACCTTTAGCTCCTAGCATTAAAATATACACATTTAAGAAACCCACCCCCTCTTATTCTCTGTTTATTATCTTTTACTTCTTTCTCCCCTACATTTTGGGTCCGAGTGCTACCCTTCTCTGCCTCCTGCCTCACACACTGACTGCTAGCTTTCCCTATTTGAGTCCCTCCCCCCAACCGTTCTAGTTTAAAGTCTCCCCAGTAGCCTTTGCAAATCTCCCCGCCAGGATATTGGTCCCCCTCGGGTTCACGTGCAACCCGTCCTTTCTGTACAGGTCACACCTTCCCCAAAAGAGGTCCCAATGATCCAGAAACTTGAATCCATGCCCACTTCACCAGTCCCTCAGCCACGCATTTATTCCATCTATTCAGAGAAGCTGCCCGTCCCACTGAGTTACTCCAGCATTTTGTGCCTATCTGTCAATGAGGAAGTCAACGATCCAATTACATAAGGATGAGCAGAAACCCAGTTCTCTGAGTTTGATGATATGTTTGGAGGAGATAAGTGTTGAACACTAAGCTGTAGTCACTGAATAGCAGCCTGACGTATGTGATCCTATTGTTCGAATGATCCAGCGTAAAGTAGCAAGCCTGAAAGATCACATTCCATTTGAGCTATTGTGGCAGAAGGTGAATTGTAGTTGGTACAGGTCCTTATTAAATCAAGAGTTGATAACCGTCATAACCAACCTCTCAAATCACCTCATCATTATGGACGCAAGTGCCACTGGTCAGTAGTCATTGAGAACTACTCTTCTTGGGCCTTCTTGGTATAATTGATGCCCTTTTAAAGTAGGATGGAAATGTTCCTGATGTTGGGGGAGTCCAGAACCAGGGGTCACAATTTAAGAATAAGGGGTAGGCCATTTAGGACTGAGATGAAGAAAACGTTTTCATCCAGAAATTTGTGAATCTGTGGAATTCTCCGCCACAGAAAGCAGTGAAGGCCAATTCACTGGATGTTTTCTAGAGAGAGTTAGATATAGCTCTTCAGGCTAGCAAAATCAAGGGATATGGGGAAAAAGAAAGAACGAGGTCCTAATTTTGGATGATCAGCCGTGATCATATTGAATGGCGGTGCTGGCTCGAAGGGTCGAATGGCCTACTCCTGCACCTATTTTCTATGTTTCTAAATGCCACTATTGTGCCTCTCCATCAGCAGCCCTGGCAGGACATTACATACACCTATCACTCTCTGTGTAAAAAATCTGCCCCACACATCTCCTTTAAACATTTCTCATCTCACCTAAATGTTATATCCTCTAGCCTTTCACATTTCCATCTCGGGGGAAAAAAAGGTTCTGACTGTCTACCCTAAGGTCGTAAGGTCAAAGGGTGTGACGCACGGAGTAGCTCAATCCTTCTGGAGTACAAGGCAGCTTCCGGCATACACTAGTAACACATGAAGCACGTACGTTCTTACATGTTAAAAAACGGCAAAATGGTCAATTGTGCTGGAAAAAATTATGGAAATAAGGGTAACCGTGAGAGAAAACCGCCAAAATCACTGCTGCTCACTGACGTGCGAATGAGCAGCGTGCCGGCGGATTGAGGGCAAGACCCGGCCCATGACAGCCGGGGCTGGAGGGTGACTGAGGGCTCTGAACCCAAGCACCAAGGTGTAAGGGGCCGAAGGAACGCATCCCTCGGGACAGCCCCCACTCTCCCCCCGGGGACAGCGCCGTCCCGTCTCCCCCTGTGCGGCCGCACTGTGACGGGCTGTGGGTCGGCGGCGCACACACACGGGGCCGGGTGGAGCGGGGCACACGGGGCCATAAACCCAGCAACGTCCCCACCAGCTGCAGCAGAGTTGGGAACAGTCTGGTCCCTCCGCCCACCCAGAGTCGCTGACTGCGCTGCACCGACACCGGACCCTCACTCCAGGGTTATTCATCCCCCGACCCACATACGACACACGGGGTGATTCACCCCTCAGACCCCAACCCATACACCGAGCGATTCACCCCACCGACCCCCACCAACACACGGGGTGATTCACGCCACTGACCCCCACCAACACACGGGGTGATTCACGCCACCGACCCCCACCACCACACGGGGTGATTCACGCCACTGACCCCCACCACCACACAGGGTGATTCAACCCCCCCGGACCCCGACCCACACACGGGGCGATTCAACCCCCAGGCACCCACACCGGGTGATTCACCCCGCACCTTGCCCCCACACGGGGGGACAGACGGCCCAGGGTCCGCGAGTGTGGAACCAGTCAGCGTGGAGTCCGGATGCTGGGACAGAAGACGGGCCCGCTGCACTGGAAGCCATAGTAAGCAAAGATCATCCGCTCCATGATCTTTGATAGTAAGTGCTTATCTGACGTTCACCGCTTGACGAAGGCGTTGCATGGCAACAGTACGGTCACGGGTCGTGACCTCGACTGCCGTGCAACCTCCCTGTATAATCTCTTATAATTTTAAATACAGCCATCGGTATTTTTAGCTTGCAGTAATATAAATTAACTTTTAAAAGCTGCTTTATTTTTGATAATCTTTCAGGAGAAATAAGTTTATTATTGTGGTCAATATAATATTGAACCTGTTCAAATCCAAGCCTCTTGCAAGCACATTTTAATTGTCACTGTGCTGTGTTAATTGATATTTACAGATCAATTCTTCCCCCTTGAACCCTATAATGTGTTCAAAAACATCAGATTTCTGAAGAAAATATACTATTATGACAAAGTAGAATTTCCTGCACTGAAATGATGATTGTCATTATCTAGCTGTTAATCTCAGGTTTCAGGGAAAAGGACTGACAGTAATTACATATATTTAATTGTGCTACTTCTTGTTAACAAGACACACCTGGACAATTAAGTTGATGCCAGTGTCGTAATTGAACTGTAGGAGCTTGGCCCCAAGGCACAGCTGCAAAGATATTTTAAAATTGCAACTATTAAATAATTTGAACTTGCATCTTGAGACATTTGATGCAATTTTGTTGATACAAGTAATGTAGCTTGAATAACCTCCTACATCGTCAAATTAACCCTCCATGCTCCGAAGCAGAGCAACAATGGATTCATTTTTTCTAAATAAAAACACATGACAATAAAGTTTTGAATGAAAGAATGAATGCTTTATTGTCACGTCAGTGAAATTCTTTGCTTACATAGCCAAGATATGCAAATAGTCGCCACAAAGAGGGCGATTACAAAGTTACAAAGTAACCAGGTCCCCCTTTGTTCTCCCCCCTCCATTCAAGGACTGAAGAATTCATCTGTCGATATCAATGAGCACAGCACAGCGACATTTAGACTTTGCCAACAAGAGGCTTGGTTTTGAACACATTCAATGTTTTGTTTATTTTCCACATCAAATTACAACATTACATTGCACAATATATACAATACAATATACAATACAATATTTATTCATTGTCATTTGAACCTCAATGAGGCTCAAACGAAACTCTGTTTCTACAGCCATACAAAAAGAAACAATTTCTACAAGACACACAAACAATTCAATTCACACAAACATCCATCACAGTGAATCTCCTCCTCACTGTGATGGAAGGCAAAGTATTTCCTATTGTATTGTATTGTATTGTAATCATTGTAATCAAAAACTAATTCCATTTTTGATTGAAAACATAAAAAGTGCATTCCAGAGATTAGTTGTGCATCGAAAAATAAAATCTTAACTGAAAAAACAAACCTGAACTTTGATTTTTTAAATAAACTGCAGTTTAGATTTAAGATTTTAAAATAAAATGAGTCAACAATATTCTGATATTTGTAGGACATTGTCAATGAAGCAAGTATGTTCTAATAACATGGGACAAAGGAACATTGAATTAATATTTCAAAGATTTTGTAAATATTGCATAGGCCAGTAATATTTTTTTTTCTCCAAAGAGGATTAAATGATAATTCCCATTGTTTCTTCTGAATTACAAACAGAAAAGTTACACCAGCAATTTATGTTTAATAGAATTAAATTAGCTGAGTGAAAGCTACCAGCAGATTTTAGTTTGATTTTGAGCAAGTGCATTAACAACTCTTTACTGCCCTCTCTCAGTGGGTACAATTGTACATCTGTACAATTAATTTTCAATCGGTCTCCATCCTGTCATTGACATTCCCCAACTTCCCCCCTTCTCTGTAACTTTTGTTCACACTTTCTTGGTTCTGATGAAATGTTATTGACTCAAAATATTAAATCTTTCTCTCGGCACACTTGTTGCCTAATTTGTTCACTATCTCCAGCATTTTTTTTTTAATATCAGGTTTCCAACATTTACAGTTGTTTACTTTTCACGAAAGGAAGGATGTTGAAAAATCATTCTTCATCTTAAAAGCTTAAAACCCATCTTAATTTTTTTTCTTTTGTAGAACTCTGCAATCAATGATGCGTGCCTACATCTCATTCCCTGTTGAGAAACTGAATAAATATGTTACACTTGTTGTAATGCAGATAAGGAAAGGGAATGTCCTATTAACAATATTAAATAGATAAGGTGGTGTGTCAATTAAATTGCTATCACTAAAGTGAGCTTAGCAGCAGGAGTTGTCCAAACAGGACTAACCATGGCCTTGAGAGTGTTTCAGAATATCTGCTCAATAAGTAAACAAACCTTTTATTTGAGACATATTGCACGTATTGGAAGAGTACGTACACATCCTGTGATTTAACCTAATTGCAAAAATGCTGGAGGAAATTCAGCAGGTCAGGCAGTATCCTTGGAGGCAAAGGGATAGTCGGAATTTCAGATCAAGACACTACATCAAGACTGAGAGTGTAAAGGCTAGATACAGAGATGAAAGAGTGAGGTGTGGAAAGAGTTGACAAGCATTAAGTGGATCCACGTTTTTAGTTTTACGTACAACAGTTCAGTCCACAATGTTTGTGCCAAACACAATGCCAATTTAAACTGATCTCACCTGCCTGTACATGACCCATATCCCTCTATTCCCTGCACTTTGATGTGCCTATCTAACAACCTCTTAAACGTCACTATTGTTTCTGCCTCCACCACCACTTCTGGCCATGCGTTCCAGGCCCCCACCAGTCCCTCCATTAAACTTTCAACATATAGCTATGCCCTCTAGTGTTGGTCTGTAATCGAGCAACAAGAACTGCACGCGATACTCCAAATGGCCTAACCAATGTTCAATAGCACTGCATCATAATTTCCTGACTCTTAAACTCAATGCCCCCAGCAATGAAGGCAATGCATACCAAATGTCTTCTTTATCGCAGCATCTACTTGTGCTGCAACTTTCAGTGAGTTATGAACTTGGACTCCAAGATCCCTCTGCACAATAGTGCTGTTAAGGGTCTTGCCATTAACTGTATACTTTTCCCTCACATTCAACAAAGTGCAACACCTCACGCTTGGGTCAAGCTTGTCTGTAGATTTTACAGGTGAGGTGCAGTTTGGACCAACAACCACAGGGTTTTAGTGGCTGTCAGCATTTGTTCACGTTATTAAATCATTTACATGTTTACAAATTGTGGAGTAAGTGCATATTTTATCAGCAGCCAATTCAAATGGTTTCTATTTTAGTTCCATTCTTATGTCTCAAATTCAAGCCCTCTATGCAGAACTACACCTATTTTCCTCCAAAAATAGCTGATTATGAGAATTTAAGGTGATACCAACCAGTTTCGGAGTGCAGTCTATCTTGGCACCAAGTGGTGGCCTAGCAGTGATCTTAGGAAGTAGTCTTGCATTATAATTAGGTCTTAATTGGCGATCCTCCCAATCTTTCAGCACAATACCAGCTTGTCTTATGGGAAATCCTTTGTTCACACAGTACCTTGGACCCCTGGAATTATTTAAAATAAAAGTTAAAAAAAAGAAAAACTCACATTTATATTTTCTTGGTACAGGAATTCTTGTAATCATTTATTTGTCAATTCACTTTTTTTTTAATAAGAAAAACATTTGTTTTACAATATTTGGCTACTTTTCATTGGCCCCGAAGTATTCAATAACCTTAATGGTAATTTTTTTTTTTTTTAATGCACATTTAGTTTCACTTCAGAACCTTAGACATTCATCTCTTACAACCATGAGTAAACCAATTCATAATCCAGTTTCTCCATTATGATTCTCAGTTGACATGTTAACAATTCACACCATTTATATTTTGCCCGAGCAACATACTTTAGACATTGTTAATATAAATTTACCAGGCTCGTGCTTAAGCTCACCAATATAAAAGCAGTGGCTCTGCTACATTGTTCTGAATGTTAAACAATTTTTCCACAGACCATTGTGATATAAATGAGAGACCCAGCCTTGCTCGTGCTTCTGCGTTTATGTAGTATTCCCCATTACTAAACAAATATCGATTCTGTATTATGTTCAGATATCTTTCAAACAAAGAACAAATAAAGGTCAGTACTTTGTACAGAGAAAACAGAGTATCTAAAAATATGGAGAACGATTTCAACAAATAGCAACTGCAAACGATGTATACATATCAGTGTAAGAATTGCACAGGCTCAGGAAAACAATGGATCATAATCAAACATAAAATATGTACATCTTTCAGTCAATTTAGTTTTGTTAGAAATAGGTTGAGAAAATCAGTTTAAAAATGACTGGAAAAGATGGTGCAGTGCAACCATTGTCAGACACATAATGCAAAAATGTGAAATACAATTTCATCATGGCAGCTGTTGAATTTAAATTGTTCGGTAAATTATATATCATTCTAAGAATAAAGTGCTAGGGGTATTGGTGACTATGCAATTATCAAACTGCTGGAAAAACACACACTGTGTTTCAAGTGAGGAAATGTTGGCATTCATGGCTGTATTTCCATGTGACTACAAACATAGAAAAGTACAGCTCAGGTACAGAACCTTTGGCCCACAATGCCTGTGTCAACAATAATGCCAAGCTAAACTAATCTCATCTGCCTACACATCCATGTGCCTATCTAAAAGCCCCTTGAACACTATGGTTAACGGTCAACAGCTCTTTCAAATGGTCATTCAGTTTAGAAATAGCGTAAAACTGGATGGACCTCCTAGTATCAACCAAGGCACTGAATTTGGACTATCTAATATGGGACTAGTATATCACACATTAGTCGCTGTCCCCACAGTATCATACCTTGCAGCTAATGTGACAGACCTCCCCAACATAATCATTGGGCGTGTCCTTTGCTGAAAGCAGGACAAAGGCACCAGAGAGAATGATGCAATTGGAAAAAAGTAGCAAGACGTATCCCTGGGACTCCTCAAAACTGTCCTGAATCCCATGGATGGGGTGAAGAGTTTTGAAGGACATGCCTCTAAACACCTATGTCCCAATCTCGCAAAGCTGCAACAGAGGACTACATGCAAGCTAAAAGAATAAAAGTAAGCCATCCCACAAACATTGGATCAGACTAAAGATCTACCGTCTACAGTCCTGCCACGTCAAGAATGTTTGAATGGATAAAAATGCAGATGCTACAAAGCTGAAACAAAAACATAAAATGCTGTAATTACCCAGGAGGTCAGGCAGCATCTGTGGCGTGAAAGTCAGAGATAATGTTTTCAATTACTTTTCATTGGTTTAGAGATACAGTGTGGAAACATACCCTTTGGCCTACCGAATCCACTATGATTAACAATCACCCAGTAACACTAGTTCTATGTTAGAACTTAGGATCCGAGAATCTTAGGGTCACATTTGTGCACTGAAATTCAGTGTTCTATAAAGCAATCACCTAATCTGATTGTTTTTTACCAATTAGAGGAGGGTATAGATTGAATAGGAAGTAGTGCAAGTAAATTGTGGATTCATGGTCGATGTTAGACTCACTGGTCTATAGTTCCCTGGCTTTTCCTTGCAGCCCTTATTTAATAGGGGCACCATAATAGCCACCCTCCATTCTTCTGGAACCTTACCCATGCCTAATGATAATTCATAAATCTCAGCCAGAGTTACTGCAATTTCTTCTCTAGCCTCCCACAGTGTCCTTGGATATAGTTGATTCGACTCGAGAGATTTATCCACCTTCATATGCCTTCGGACATCCAGCACCTTCTTGACCATAAAATGGACTATCGTCAAGACATCTCCATTAATTGTCCCAAGTTCCCCAGTCTTCAAGTCTTTCTTCGCGGGAAAAACAAAAGAGAAACACTCATTTTGCCTATCTCCTGGGATTCCACATAGAGATGTCGGCTTTGATTTCTGAGGGGCACTATTCTTTCTCTCTTGTTATCTTCTTTCCATAAATGTACATAAAACCTCTTTGAATTTTCCTTAATTTTATCTGCCAAAGCTATTTCCTGCCGTCCTTTTTGCCCTCCTGATTTCCTTCTTAAGTATGCTCCACCGTTTCCAAAACTCTGCCAGAGATAGAATTGATCTCAGCTGCCTATATGTCCCACGCCTTCTTTTTCCTGACCAGAGTCTCAATTTCTCTTGCCATCTAAGCTTTCTTACTCCCACCTGCCTTGCCCTTAGTTCCAATGCAGAACATGCAAGCTCTGAACTCGTCACCACACATTTAAAAGCATTCCATTTTCAGGGCGTTCCTTTGCCCGCAAACAACCTGCTCCAATCAACTTGAGGAAGTTTCTGTTCAATACCATCAAAGTTGGTCTTGCCCAATTCAGAATTTTAAATAATCTACGAACTATTTTAAAGCTCGTAGAAATGTGGCCGCTGGCCCCAAGAACTGTGGTTTCTTGTTCCACACAGTGATTTATAACAGTTTGATATAATTTGCTTTTAGTACATTGTACCTCTTTTTTTAATCCCTCGATCCCATTTACTTTACTAACCTCTCTCAACGTGTTTGCCGCTTTTGAAAATTCAAGCGATTCCTACGTATACCCACTTTAGAACTATGACATTTCATCTACAAATGTCATAGCATGTTCTTTCTGCCAAAATATATCATTTCCTATTTCTTTCTATCAAATGTTACCTGTGTCTTACCTAAGTAATCAGCCAGCCTGTGTCCGCTTATATTTTATTATTATCCTTCTCAGTGTTTACCACATCATTGGAGTCAACTGCAAATTGTTAAATTTCAGTGTTTGCACTACAACCAAGTCTTTAATATATGTCAGAAAAAGAAATTACCTGACATTAACCTGGGGCACAATATCTGTCTTAAGAAGGGTTTCGGCCCGAAACGTTGCCTATTTCCTTCGCTCCCTAGATGCTGCTGCACCCACTGAGTTTCTCCAGCACTTTTGTCTACCTTCGATTTTCCAGCATCTGCAGTTCCTTCTTTAACACAATACTGTCACCCTCATCCATTGTGAGCAACAGCTACCATGACTGTGTACCATGGCTTTAATATGGGACATTGTTACATATTTGTGAAATCCATGCAGACAGACTTTTGTACATTTCACCGATCAATCTTTTCTGTTACCTCATCAAGAAATTAAATCAGGCTAGTCAAACATGATTTGTCTGTAATGTATCCATGCTGACTCTCTATTCATTCAAAATTCTCAAATGTCCATTTATTTCCCCCCCTCCCCTGCCCCTTCCCCAAATAGTTTTTAAAGGCTTCACAGCAGAGAGCTTAAACTGACTAGCTTGTAGTGGCCTTACACCCCTTTGTGAGCAAGGATGCCACATTTACAATTCTCAGGTCCACTGACACATTCCTTCTAATTATAGTGAATTAGAAGAATATTCCCATCCCTTCTGTAATCTGCACGTTGCTCAATAATCTGCAGTGTACTCTATTCTCATCAGATGTATTTGGTTTTAATGTAGACAGCCTTCTGGATAACAGTCCTACAACAGCTTTAAGTTAACCTCCTCAACTGCAACACCCCACAAATCCATTATTATACGTCTACAGAGTTATTAGCAGTATCCACTTCCTTGTTAAAAACCCTCCCTTTACATTATCATTCACTGCAATTGAGCTATCAACATTTAGTTGAGGCGATTTTGAAACATTCAGCTCTGTTTTAGTTTCTTTCTGTGGTCCTCGTAGTGTGGGAATAGAAGTTTGGTCATTCTCTGAATGTTGGACTATTGTGTTATTATCTGCCCTAGCTGTTAAAAAGCAATCATTTAGTATTCCAGCTGGAGCTTGGCCCCTCTGCATCAATCACGTTCTTCAACAATAATCAATTGCAGCATTCCTCTCACCATTCTCCTACTCTCAAAGCCTTTCAGGATCCTGCATATTTTAACTGGCATTCTCTTCTCCTATACTCTCTTTTCCTGCTTATTTTCCGTTTCATTTCCAACCCCCCGTCCACCCCACACATTCAGCCTGGTTGACCCTGAATGAAACAACTGATATGTGACAGACATTTTATGGGGTTTTTTAAAAATCTTTCTAATTTCTTTATATTTGGGAAATAAAATGTTTGTCTCACCTTTGTCTCTTATTATCATCTGTGATAACCTTTAATCGATCAATATCTAACCACAACCACCAGTATTTCTCACCAGCTGTTCCACAAATAAATTTCTTGAATTTTTCAATGCCCCTTCTGTTCTTGAAACTGGAGCTATGACTTGGTGTAATGTAGAAGAAATCTCTGTTATCCTCTTCGCTGGAAGAATCGGATTCTTTCATTTCCTCAGCCAGGATTTCTGCCAAAGCTTGCATCTTTACATCATCATTCACTGCAATTGAGTTCTCCACATTTATTTGAGGTAATTCTGAAACAGTCACCTCTGCTGCAATAATACCATTGGACTTTGTGGTAGTATTTGTGTCAGGTTCTGTTTCATTGATTATATAAGTTTGATCGATCTCTGAATTCGGGACTGTTATGTTATCATCTGTCCCAGCCTTATCATCATGGGTCTTTGTTTCATCAATGGTGCTGGGTTGTTGTTCTTCTTCTATGTTGTGCTCAGCTTCTCTCTCTGACTGCACTTTAAGAAAAATTGTTGCTGGTGTCTGCAAAGGGTATTCAGGCACAAATTCAAATATTTCATTATCCACAACTTTAGGTCTAGTAGAATCTCTAATGCATTTATCAGTATAACTGTCTAAATATATTGAACTTGATTGACGTCTGAAACCTTGGGATCTAACTGGCATCTTTCCAGCTTCAACACTGACCATCATATCATCCAATAACGTAGAACCTAGAGCAATTTAAATTACAAAGAAACATTTTTAAGGTAAAGGATAAAGAAATTACGGCAGTATATTATGATATTGACCGATTCTCCACTCAACTGGACAGTATAATACCGGAACAAACAAAATTAGGAGCAGTGGTAGACCACTAAGCACTAGTAATAAGATCATGGCTGATCTGACCGTAATTTTAATTCCACAGTTCCATTAAGTCACTTTAAGTTTTCATGCACTTGCTTGTCAAACATCTATCCATTGTGGCTGAAAATATTAAAAAATACCACATCCACGATCTTTTGAGGAAGAGAATTCCAAGGGCTCACAACCCTCTGAGGAAAAAAATACACCTCTTTGTCTTAAATGGGGGACCTCCTTTTAAAACAGTGAGACCTGGTAATTTGTTCTCCCAGAAGTGAAACATCCTCATATGATCCACCACGTAAATCCACCTGGCAAAGCCCCGTTTCATAAATGTTTCAATCAAAACACCCCTCAGTTATTGAGTCATAGAGCATGGAAACAGGTTTGCCGGTTCAAATTGCCCACACTAACCAAGATGCCCCATTTACACTAGTCCCACCAGCCACATTTTGCCCCTATCCATTTAAACTTTTCCTATCCATGGAGTTAAAACTGGCATATGGACGACAGATGGCACAATGGGCTAAGTGTTCGGCTGGCAACCGGAAGGTAGCTGGTTCGAATCCCGCTTGGAGTGCATACTGTCGTTGTGTCCTTGGGCAAGACACTTCACCCACCTTTGCCTGTGTGTGTCCTTGGGCAAGACACTTCATCCACCTTTACCTGTGTGTGTGGATGTAATTATGTGAAGCACTTTGGGGTCAATGCAATTTGACTAAAAATGTGCTATATAAATAAAGAAATTTAAAATTTAAATGTAACAAAGGTAATGCCACTGTGGTGATGGGGGATTTCAATATGCAGGTAGACGGGGAAAATCAGGTTGGTTCAGGACCCCAAGAAAGAGAGTTTGTTGAATGCCTCCGAGATGGATTCTTAGAGCAGCTTGTAAAGGAGCCGACCAGAGAAAAGGCAATTCTGGATTTAGTGTTGTCCAATGAACCAGGTATGATAAGAGAACTCGAGGTAAAGGAACCGCTTGGAGTTCCTATAATATACATAATAGGCAGCTTTTTCTCCGGGCTGCCCCGTCGACCTGTCCTCGTGGCCTACCAGCGGGTGTGGAGCGACTGGCGGGGACCGCCCAGCACCTCGGCTTCGATGGCGGCACAGTGCTGGAGCGCTATCGCGGAGCGGAGCGGGCGATGCCTTGCCTGGGTCGCCGCGCTGGATCGACGCGCTGGAGCTCCGGTGAGCTGTGACTGCCGAGTTCAACACCTCCGGGCTGCAGGTCTGCGGAGCGGAGCGGGCGGCGCCGACTTCAACATCGGGAGCCTGGGAGCTCCAAACCGGCGCGGCCTTGTCGGCTTCGGAAGCCGCGGTCTCCGGTAAGGAAGCGGCTGTTCCAGGTGGCCCAGCCGCTGAGAGGACTCTCCCGACGCCGGGGCAACAGCACCCGGCGAGAACGGCCAGGAACATCGGGCCTCCGTAGAGGCAGTAGCGGAGGCATCAATAGGCCTGACTTTAGGAGAACTGGGGATAGGGACTGGACACTGTGCCTTCCCCCACAGTGGTAACCATTGTGGGGGGATGATTTTTGTGTGTAAGTCATTATTTTAGTTTGTGTCCAAGATGGCTGTCGGAAGGGAGAGTGGTCGCTGGCGCGGTTTAGCTGCCGCTGCTCTCTCTTCACATTGTGTTTTTGATTTTTTTGTCTTTGGATCGAATTCTGTCTTTAATTTGTGTATTGGTGATGTCTTTGTTATTTATTTTACTCCAATTATATGTTTTTTACTCTTGTTAAATTCTGTAAGGTGTCCTTGAGACTTTTGAAAGGCGCCCATAAATAAAATGTATTATTATTATTATTATTATTATTATTATAATATGATTAGTTTTAATCTGCAATTTGAGAAGGAGAACGTTAAATCGGAAGTGTCAGCGATGCAGTTGAACAAAGGGGACTATGAAGGCATCAGAGGGGAGCTGGCCAAGGTAGACTGGAAAGGGATCCTAGCAGGAATGACGGTGGAACAGCAATGGCAGGAATTTCTGGGCATAATCCGGAAGACGCAGGATCATTTCATTCCAAAAAGGAAGAAAGATTCTAAGGAGAGTAGGAGGCAACCATGGCTGACAAGAGAAGTTCCACACTCCACCTGCATGTGGATAAATAGCTTCCTGTCGGGTCGCAGCCAGAGAGTCAGAGTGGGCCATCACACATCCACGGCCCTCAGCCTCAGTACCGGCTCTCCACAGGGCTGCGTGCTGAGCCCCCTGCTCTACACCATCTACACACATGACTGCAACCCCGCCCACCACAGAAACACCATTGTCAAATTTGCGGATGACACTACGGTGGTGGGACTCATCTCCGGGGGGGACGAGTACGCCTACCGGGATGAGGTGGAGCAGCTGACAGTGTGGTGTGGAGAAAATAACCTGCTCCTTAACACCTTAAAGACCAAGGAGATAATAATAGACTTCAGGAAGAATAAAACGGACATGGTACCATTAATTATCAGAGGGGACTGTGTGGAGAGGGTGGCGGATTTCCGCTTCCTGGGAATCCATATTGAGGAGGACCTGACGTGGAGCGTGAACACCTCTGCGCTGCTGAAAAAGGTCCAGCAGAGACTGCACTTCCTGAGGGTGCTCAGGAAGAATAACATCACTCAGAGACTGCTGCTGTCCTTTTATCGGTGCTCCATTGAGAGCCTCCTAACATACTGTGTATGCGTATGGTACACCAGCTGCACAGCGGCTCAGAGGAAAGCGCTCCAGAGGGCCATTGACAACGCCCAGAGGATTGTCGGATGCCCTCTCCTTACCTTGGAGGACTTACACAGTTCCCGCTGCATCAAAAAATCCCAGAGTATTATAAAGGACATTTCCCACCCCGGACACTCCCTGTTTGAACTGTTACCGTCAGGCAGACGGTACAGATCTACAAGGACAAGGACAAACAGACTTAAAAACAGTTTTTACCCCACTGCTATAAAGGCACTAAATGTAGCCGCCAAGGAACGCAGGGGCGATACATACATACATGAAATCGACAGAAGGATGTAGGGCTGGGTGTTTATGCGTGCTATTTTTATGATATTTATTTTAGTTGTTTATCTTTTTAAATATTTTACTTTGTATGTATCGTTAGCTTTTAGAAATGTTTGAATGGTGCACTGACTGGCTGACATTTTACAATTTCGTTGTACATGGTTCATGTTACAATGACAATAAAGAAACTATTCTATATTCTATTCTATTCTAAGTTAGGGATAGAATAAAAAGAAAAGAAAAGATGTATAACACAGCAAAGAGTAGCCGGAAGCCAGAGGATTGGGAAACTTTCATAGAACAACAGAAGGAAACAAAACGGGCAATACGGGCTGAAAAGATGAAGTACGAAGGAAGCTGGCCAGGAATATAAAGAAGGACAGTAAAAGCTTCTTTAGTTATGTTAAGGGAAAAACTGTAGCAAAGTCAAATGTGTGTCCCTTGAAGGCAGACACGGGTGAAATTATTATGGGCAACAAGGAAATGGCAGAAGAGTTGAATAGGTACTTCGGATCTGTCTTCATTAAGGAAGACACAAACAAGCTCCCAGATTTGAATAATGAAGTAGATTTTCAAAGTCTACACAGAGATTTATGCCAGTTGGAAGAGTGGGCTGAAAGATGGCAGATGGAGTTTAATGCTGATAAGTGTGAGGTGCTACATCTTGGCAGGACAAATCAAAATAGGACGTACATGGTTAATGGTAGCGAATTGAGGAATGCAGTTGAACAGAGGGATCTAGGAATAACTGTGCACAGTTCCCTGAAGGTGGAATCTCATGTAGATAGGGTGGTTAAGAAAGCTTTTGGTGTGCTGGCCTTTATAAATCAGAGCATTGAGTATAGAAGTTGGGATGTAATGTTAAAATTGTTCAAGGCATTGGTGAGGCCAATTCTGGAGTATGGTGTACAATTTTGGTCGCCTAATTATAGGAAGGATGCCAACAAAATAGAGAGAGTACATAGGAGATTTACTAGAATGTTGCCTGGGTTTCAGCAACTAAGTTACAGAAAAAGGTTGAACAAGTTAGGTCTTTATTCTTTGGAGCGCAGAAGGTTAAGGGGGGACTTGATAGAGGTCTTTAAAATGATGAGGGATAGACAGAGTTGACGTGGATAAGCTTTTCCCACTGAGAGTAGGGAAGATTCAAACAAGAGGACATGACTTGAGAATTAAGGGACAGAAGTTTAAGGGTAACATGAGGGGGAACTTCTTTACTCAGAGAGTGGTAGCTGTGTGGAATGAGCTTCCAGTGAAGGTGGTGGAGGCAGGTTCGATTTTATCATTTAAAAATAACTTGATTAGTTATATGAACGGGAAAGGAATGGAGGGTTATGGTCTGAGTGCAGGTAGATGGGACTAGGGGAGAATACGTGTTCAGCACGGACTAGAAGGGCCGAGATGGCCTGTTTCCGTGCTGTAATTGTTATACGGTTATATGGTTATTTACTGGAGGACAGAGGATCAAAGGGGGTAGAGGAAGTGAAATAAATTTTCATTAGGCGAGAAATAGTATTGGGTAGGTTAATGGGACTGAAGGGTGATAAATCCCCTGGACCTGATGGTCTGCATCCCAGGGTCCTCAGGGAGGTGGCACTAGAAATAGTGGACGCATTGGTGATCATTTTCCAATGTTCAATAGATTCAGGATCAGTTCCTGTGGATTGGAGGATAGCTAATGTTATCGCACTTTTCAAGAATGGAGCGAGAGAGAAAACGGAGCGAGGGAGAAAACAGACCAGTTAGCCTGACTTCGGTGGTGGGAAAGATGCTGGAGTCAATTATTAAAGAGGTAATAATGGGGCATGTGGATAGCAGTAAAAGGATTAGTCCAAGAAAACATGGATTTATGAAAGGGAAATTATGCTTGACTAATCTTCTGGAATTTTTTGAGGATGTGACAAGTAGAATGGATGAAGGGATGCCAGTGGGTGTAGTGTATCTAGACTTTCAGAAAGCCTTTGATAAGGTCCCGCACGGGAGACTGGTGAATAAAATTAGAGCACATGGTATTGGGGGAAGGGTGTTGACATGGATAGAAAATTGGTTGGCAGACCAGAAGCAAAGTGTAGGAGTGAACGGGTCCTTTTCAGAATGGCAGGCAGTGGTGAGTGGAGTGCCGCAAGGCTCGGTGTTGGGGCCGCAGCTGTTTACCATATATATTAATGATTTGGAAGAGGGAATTAGGAGCAACACTAGCAAGTTTGCGGATGACACAAAGCTGGGTGGCAGTGTGAACTGTGAAGAGGATGTTAAGAGGTTGCAGGGTGACCTGGACAGGTTGAGTGAGTGGGCAGATGCGTGGCAGATGCAGTATAATATAGATAAATGTGAGGTTATCCACTTTGGCGGCAAAAACAAGGGGACAGATTATTATCTCAATGGGGTTAGGTTAGGTAAGGGGGAGGTGCAGCGAGACCTGGGCGTCCTTGTACACCGGTCACTGAAAGTTGGCTTATGGATACAGCAGGCAGTGAAGAAAGCTAATGTTGGCCTTCATAACAAGAGGATTTCAGTATAGGAGTAAAGAGGTTCTTCTGCAGTTGTATAGAGCTCTGGTGAGACCACATCTGGAGTATTGTGTACAGTTTTGGTCTCCTAATTTGAGGAAGGACATCCTTGTGATTGAGGCAGTTCACAAGATTGATCCCTGGGATGGCGGGACTGTCATATGAGGAAAGACTAAGCTTGTATTCATTGGAGTTTAGAAGGATGATGCGGGATCTTATAGAAACATATAAAATTGTAAAAGGACTGGCCAAGCTAGATGCAGGAAAAATGTTCCCAATGTTGGGCGAGTCCAGAACCAGGGGCCACAGTCTTAGAATAAAGGGGAGGTCATTTAAGACTGAGGTGAGAAAACACTTTTTCACCCAGAGAGTTGTGAATTTATGGAATTCCCTGCCACAGAGGGCAGTGGAGGCCAAGTCACTGGATGGATTTAAGAGAGAGTTAGATAGAGCTCTAGGGGCTACTGGAATCAAGGGATATGGGAAGAAGGCAGGCACGGGTTATTGATAGGGGACGATCAGCCATGATCACAATGAATGGCGGTGCTGGCTCAAAGGACCGAACGGTCTCCTCCTGCACCTATTTTCTATGTTTCTATGTACCTGTCCAAATTTATTTTAAATGTTATTGTAGTACCTGCCTCAGCTATCTCTTCTGGCAGCTCTTTTTGTCTATCCTTCATCCCCTGTGTGAAAAGGTTGCCCCTTAGGTTCCTATTAAATCTTATCCCTCTCACCTTAAACTTCCTGCCCCCCCCCCCCCCACTCCCTGAATTATCCTATCTATTCCCCTCATGATTTTATACACCTCTATACGATCACCCCTCAGCCTCCTGTGTCCACGGTACAAGGTCCTAAATGGCCTATCCTCTTCAAGTACCGGCACCATTCTCAAAAATCTTCTCTGCACACTTTCCAGCTTAACAACATCCTTCCTATAGCAGGGTGACCACAACTGAACACAATACTTCAAATGTGGACTGCTTATAATCCCTATGCCTCCATTCCCTGCCACTATCGTAGTTGCCTTCACCACCACCTCTTGCTGAGCGTTACGCCCTCTAATAAACTTGCCCGACACATCTCCTTTCACAATGGGAGGTTAAGTATAATAGTAAGATTAAACGAGAACTTACTATTTTGAAGTTTGATCTATATTTTATGAGGAGTTACGGTGAGCGATGCCTTGAGGTATGCTCCTCCGCTATACCTCCAACTTCAGGGTCAGTGCCATACTCAACTGCCCTGGCTCTCCCTCTTTTTGCATGAGGGAGGCTTCAGCAGCCCTTGACATGGCGCTGCTGGTATGGGCCCCCATGTTGACCCGCGGAGGTATGGTTCCCCCTGTTTGGTACGGGTCTGCCCTGTATAGACCTCTGCTGGAGGTTGCTGCCGCGACTGATGGGGTGGCCCATGAGTATAGTACTTACGTTGGAGTTGTCATGATGGAGCATCCTTTCCATAAGGTGCTCCTTCTTGTCCAGATGTTTTTATGTCCCAAAGCTATTCCTGGCCATAACACTGAGCTTGCCCTGAAAACAACTCTGGACAATTTATGTGCTTGGATCCTTAGCATTGTGCAGTTTTACATGGTTACATCTCATCCATTGGTGTGTTGTAAGGCTACTAGGAACTTTTCATCCTTACCAAGGGAAAATGCTATTTTCGTACAACACATGGCCCAAACACATGTTGTCATTATCATTAGTACCAACAAGTGTAATTATTGCCAACTTGAAGATGGTCCCATATTTTCCCTGAGCTCGACTTAGGTCTCGGATTTTCCTCTGCCCAACTTTCATACTGCCACCAACTTCAGTGGATTGTTTACTGTCTACGAAGGGGTGTGTTGTTGCCGCAACAATGAAGCTTTGCTCTTTAATGGTACCTCAATTGGTCCGACACTTTGCTTCCTATCCAGATTTTTACCTGTTGAATAGTTTTTGCCCCAAGAGAAGTTCAGAGGCTTATTTTTATGTCACCCCTTACGTCTTTTTATTCTCGTCATTTATAGCATGAGGGGAACTCTGGCCCCTTCTGGGTATTTTCCACCTTTGTAGTTGGTTATACTGACACTGGTGATCTCTTTCATAGAGTGAGGATTTTGGACAGTCTGACCAGGTGCTGCAAGCAGAGTTTCCAGAAGAGACCTTTGAATATAAAACTCCCTTACTGGAGCATATCCTACTGGAACTGTGCTCAACAGCCTTACTTGGCTTTATGCTTTGGGGTATGTTTTTCAATACCTCCAACCTCAGAGTCCACCTCTAACTCAGGATATAAAGCTCTTTTGATGGAGGATATCTTGTTGGAGCTGTGCTCAAACAGCCTTGCTTGGTTTTATGCCTCGGTGCCTGCTTTCCCATACCTCAAATCTCTGAATATAAAAGTTCCTTACTGGGGTAGATTATGCTGGACCTGTGCTCAACAGCTTCTTGACATTATGCCTTGGGGTATGCTTTGTAATACCTGTAACCTCAGTGACAGAATAACTCTGCCCTGGTATGCTCAACCTCCTTCATGAGGACTCGTGGATATAAAGCTCCTGTAATGGAGCTGATTTTTATCTGTACAGCCCTTACATGAAGCTGCTGCCACGGCCCTTGGGGTGCCCTGTTGGGTATGAAGCTCCTCCTGGAGCCTGTCGTGATGGAGCATCCCTTTTATCAGGTGCTCCATCTTACCAGACGTCTACAACATCTTTTTTATTGGGAGGTGTATCCTCCTGCCCCGATTTATGGGTTCTTTTTAGAGTGGCTTTTTTTAACCCCGGGTTTGCCACGGTGCAGTCGGCACCCTAATATCGTTAGGACTTACCCCTCCACGGGAACCTCCACGGTCTGGAAGTCGCTGACTGCCTTGTCAGCGGCTGGAGTAACGTACCCTACGTCCGCCGGCTCCCGCGCTTCCCACAGCCCAATGCCAGTTTCCCCACGGTTCGACCGGACTGCGCTACTGTAGCCAACAGGAACCTCTGTTCCTGCAGGATGGACCCAACCTGGTAAGTAATGAAAACTTACCTGTAGGTTTTTCACTTACCGCTGGCAGGAATTAGTTGCCTGCCAGACCGGTATCTCGCCATACGGATGACGTAATTATACGCATGCGGACTGGCGGGGCTTCTTCACGGAATCACTCACGTGACTCCGGAATAAATTTTCTTGTATTAGATAGAACTCCAGCAGAGCTTTTGGAGTTTCTTTTTTAAATGGTGAGGAAAAGTAGCAAAGCAGAGAGGCAAGTTTCAGATCATGTATATTATATTTGGATTAATTGAATCAACTTAAATTAATTTTTGACTGTTCTGTGTTTCGAAGTGTTTTATTTTTTTTAATTGCATAATATTTAATTAAAGTTTAGTATTCTATTAAAACATGTTTCTGATTGTTTGTGGATGGCAGTGATAATCACAATCTTTAAGCTTTTCGACAACTTTGACAGCCTGGGAGGCTTGCCTTAACCAGCTATCAAGGCAATTTCTAAGGGATTCACAATTGGGTTGTTAATCAGGTCAGACATCACCTTGGTCAGGAAGCTGCTATGGGAAGGTCTCCTCCAGATTCAGACCAATAGGACGAGAGAGCACCAACATGGGCAACTTACCAGTCCTAGAAAATTCCAAGCTGTTAATACTCATTTCATTTAATTTCTCAATTCCACCAGAGACCAATTTCATCCTCAGGTTTCATTAACCTATTTTTGCATTGGAACTAAATTGAATTGTGTAGTAAATATATGCCTTCTACAGTTTTATTGTGGACATACATACCACGAAAGGTATGTATGTCCACAGTCTCCTGTTCATAAGCAATACTCATACATGGTTCATTAATGTTTGTCAGGTGCCAATTTAAAACTCAGTATATTCTGACAACTCTCATCAGATTTGTGCTTTGAATGCTTGAACTGATGGAACAAAACTCATTCTAGCTGCATCTCTGACTCAGTCGTCTTTTATACCCACAATTTTGAATCATGCAATATCATGACAACTGCAGCTTTTAACATTTATTTGGATGCTTAACACATTTTAAGTAAGTATTTTTTTATCAGCCATTCTTAATATGAAGTCATATTCATGAAACATGATAATCAAGATAAAATATGATCCAAGTATCTTACCAGATTCCACCCGTTTAATTAGTCCCAAAGGAAGAGTTAAAGATGACCTCTGTAGTGAATGGTCAGATGCAACCACCTTTGTTGTAGTTTCTTCATTTGCTTCTGTGAACAACACTTTAACTTGGGTAACAGAAGCCTAAGGAGATGTAAAGAGCTCAAACTTACACAGGTTGAAACACAAGCATCTTTATTGTTCAGGTCATTAAATACTAAGCAGGTCATCACACTTCACACTGCTACTCGCACTATGAATGTTATAATTAGGCGGGGTTATAATTACCTAAGCATTCTAATTGGCTAACATGCTATAGCCAATCTACATCGCTTCTTGTAAAAATGAAAAGTAAATAAACGTTAACACTACATTGAGTACATAAATTGTTAAATGCAAATTGCCACATCTAATAATAAAGGGGCTAAACATAATCGCCATATCTAACAGGTGGCTTGCTAACCCTCATACGGTAAGGAGCTGCCTCATTAATCTTTTCTTCCAAAGAGTTGAGGGCGCATTTCGGTGAGCCCAAAGGGCTTTGGGGCGATGCCGTAGGGGAAGACCGTCGCGGGGGCACCGGTGAACCGGTTACAAAAGGGAAGGGGGAACAGACCAACGCGGGTAGTGGGCGGGAGTAGCAGCTGCATTTACTGGAACGGCTGGAACAGCGATCACTTTAAAGTTAAGTGGAGGTGCGTCAGGACCCTGGAGCGCCGGACGCCGTTCCTTCACTGGAAGGAGATGTAGACGGTTGCGTCTGTAGATGGTACCACCGACATCGACCAGGTAGGAACGTGGTTCCTTTGCGGGACCATGGATGAACCCCAGTTTGGTGTGTCCTTTGTCTGTCTGTAGTCAGACCACTTGATCTTGGATTAGTGGCTTAAGTGGTTTGCTGGTCTTATCGTAAGCACGTTTCTGTGCGTCTCGATTGGACTGCATGCGCTTTTGAACTACAGCAGGGCTGAAAACTTTGGGCTTTAAGTGATCCTGTGTCACGGGCAGTGGAGGTCGCGTTCGGAGGGACATCAGGCCTTGGGCTGGAGAGCCTAAAACATTCTCTTGCAATATTTCTCAAGTTCAACAGGTCCAGGTAGACATCAGATTTCGCCAGATAGGAGCGTTCCATGAGTTGTTTGGCTCTCCGAACAGCGCGTTCGGCAAGTCCATTGGACTGTGGGTATTCTTTTTTTTTTTTTTTTTATAAAATATTTTTTTATTGGAGATAGGTACATAGGTACATAGGTACATAACCTATTTACATCATTACACTTACATTTTTGAATTAATAATATTGTCAATTATTATTACATTGTCTCCAATACTTTTTGCCTTTTTTTTTTTTTAAACTAGATAGAACTAAAGAGATAGATGAAGTAAAGAAATAAAAGAAAAAGAAGAAAAACAAAAACAAAAAGAAAAAAAAAAGAAAAAAAGGAAAAAGATAGTTAAAGAAGAGTGGAAAAATTTATTAAAATAAAAAAGACTTCATTCGAGATATATTCGTACATTTCAGAGTATAGTATTTCATCCATTCTTTAGCCCGCGTGCTAGTCAGGTTCCTGTGCTGAACCATTCTGACCCTTTAAATAATCAATAAAAGGAGACCATGTTCCAATGAATAATTCCTGTTTGTCCAACAGGGAAAATCTGATTCTTTCCACGTTTAAGGTCTCCGTCATTTCTATAATCCACATTTTGATTGTGGGGGCCGTAGGGCCTTTCCAAAATTTTAGAATTAATTTTTTTCCTGTTATTAAACTATAATCAATAAAGTTTATTTGTATTGTTCTAAGTGTTTGATTTAATTCTAATATTCCGAGTATTATTAATTTTGGATCTGGGTCCAATTGTGTGCTGGTTACTTTAGATATTATAACCATATAACAAATAACAATTACAGCACGGAAACAGGCCATCTCGACCCCTCTAGTCCGTGCCGAACACATAGTCTCCCCTAGTCCCATATACCTGCGCTCAGACCATAACCCTCCATTCCTTTCCCATCCATATAACTATCCAATTTATTTTTAAATGATAAAAACGAACCTGCCTCCACCACCTTCACTGGAAGCTCATTCCACACAGCTACCACTCTCTGCGTAAAGAAGTTCCCCCTCATGTTACCCCTAAACTTCAGTCCCTTAATTCTCAAGTCATGTCCCCTTGTTTGAATTATACTAAAAATATTTACCCAGAATTTTTAAATTTTTATACAGTTTGCAAACATATGAGATAATGTAGCTTCTAAATGTTGACATTTATCACATATAGGTGAGATATGTTGAAAAATGTTATGTAGTTTTGTTTTTGAATAATGTAACCTATGTATTACTTTAAATTGTATTAGAGAATGTCTGGCGTTTAGTGAACACTGATGTATGTGTTGCAAACTTTCTTCCCAAGTATCTTTCGTTATTACTTGATTTAATTCTTTTTCCCATGTTTGTCTGTGTAAGTCCGTCGAAGGAATGTCACTGTCTAATAAGATATTATATATATAAGATATTAATTTTTCTGTATTAGGATGTTTGTTCCAACATTCATCAAGAATTTCTGAATTTCTAATTCGAAAATTTTGGGAGTTCGATTTTACATAATCTCTAAATTGAAGATATCTGAAATAATCATTTCCTCGAAGTCCATAAGTCTGTTGCAATTCCTGAAATGTCAGAAAAGTGCCTTCCTTGTAAAGTTGTCCCATATTTTTAATTCCATAATTCTTCCATTGTGTAAAACCCCCGTCCAACCATGAAGGCTTAAACAAAGGATTATTCACAATTGGAAGAAAAAGTGATAAATTATCTAATTTTAATGTCTTTTTTAATTGTTTCCAAATTCGTATAGCACTAAATATTATAGGGTTTTCCCTATAAATTTTTTTGTTTAATTTAGACGTAGCAAATAATATCGAACCGATATCAAAAGGTAAACAATCTTCCTTTTCCATTTTTAACCAGTCTGGTTGATGATCTATTTCTTCCAACCAGAAATTCATATTTTTAAATGTTAACTGCCCAGAAATAAAACAAAAAATTGGGTAAAACCAAGCCTCCATTTATTTTTGATTTACACAAGTGTCTTTTGTTTATCCTATGATTCTTATAATCCCAGATAAAATCATTAACAATAGAGTCCAATTTAAAAAAAAAGTTTTTTGCCAAATATATCGGAATTGTCTGAAAAAGGTATAATATTTGCGGTAAAAAAATCATTTTTATGGCATTGATTTTGCCTACCATTGAGATAGGAAGTGTTTTCCAGTATTGAATATTCTTATGTAGTTTGTTCAGTAATGGGGGAAAATTTGCTTTAAATAATGATGTATATATCTTAGTTACATAAATAGGACTGTGGGTATTCTGGGCTGCTGTTAACACGTTGAAAGTTCCACCGTTTGGCAAAGTCTTTGAACTTTTGGCTGGTGAATTATGTCTGAAGTCGAGCTGGAATGCCATGTATGGAGAAATGTTGGCGAAGTTTCTGGACGACTATTATTGAGGAGATTTCAAACCAATTCGAGTAGGAGTCCACTAACACGAGATAGTGCTTCCCGTGCCAGTTGAAGACCATGGTAGAGAGGGAACTGGTTGGGACAGCAGAGGTTGTTTTTGCTGATGTGGTGATTGTCTGTTACAGATCGCGCATGATTCTGTTCTTTCCCAAATGTACTTGGTCATTCCATATAACCATATAACCATATAACAATTACAGCACGGAAACAGGCCATCTCGGCCCTACAAGTCCGTGCCGTACACTTATTTTCCCCTAGTCCCATCTACCTGCACTCAGACCATAACCCTCCATTCCTTTCCCATCCATATACCTATCCAATTTATTTTTAAATGATAAAATCGAACCTGCCTCCACCACTTCCACTGGAAGCTCATTCCACACAGCTACCACTCTCTGAGTAAAGAAGTTCCCCCTCATGTTACCCTTAAACTTCTGTCCCTTAATTCTGAAGTCATGTCCTCTTGTTTGAATCTTCCCTACTCTCAATGGGAAAAGCTTATCCACGTCAACTCTGTCTATCCCTCTCATCATTTTAAAGACCTCTATCAAGTCCCCCCCTTAACCTTCTGCGCTGCAAAGAATAAAGACCTAACTTATTCAACCTTTCTCTGTAACTTAGTTGCTGAAACCCAGGCAACATTCTAGTAAATCTCCTCTGCACTCTCTCTATTTTGTTGACATCCTTCCTATAATTGGGCAACCAAAATTGTACACCATACTCCAGAATTGGTCTCACCAATGCCTTGTACAATTTTAACATTACATCCCAACTTTTATACTATTCCGGGCCACTAGATAATTTATTTCGCACAGTGTAGGGTGGCTTCCACACCTGGGTGGCCACCGTGGATCTCCTCGTAGCACTCGTTTCGCAAAGAAGGGGGGATGACAGTCTTGTGACCCTTTACTATCTCTCTGTCCTGTAGTACAAATTTGTCACGTACCAGAAAATAGGGTCGCAGTTCAGAAGGAGTGTTGGACTGTTTGTTTGGCCACCAGCCTTTGATGATTGAGGTTAGCAGCTGGGAAGTTTTGTCTGCAGCGGTGCGTTTGGCGAGGCGGCACAAGCGGTCAGTTGGAACGAGCGAGAATTTCAGAACTGAGAATTTGTCTTGTTCAAATGGGTGTTGTTCGCTGGTAGCGCATGGTGCTCGAGATCTGCCCCCCAACTTCGTGTCATCCGCAAACTTGGAGATGTTGCATTCAATTCCCTCGTCCAAATCATGAATATATATTGTAAATAGCTGGGGTCCCAGCACTGAGCCTTGCGGTACCCCACTAGTCACTGCCTGCCATTGTGAAAAGGACCCGTTTACTCCTACTCTTTGCTTCCTGTCTGCCAGCCAGTTCTCTATCCACATCAATACTGAACCCCCAATACCATGTGCTTTAAGTTTGTATACTAATCTCTTATGTGGGACCTTGTCGAAAGCCTTCTGAAAGTCCAGATATAACACATCCACTGGTTCTCCCTTAATCATGCGTTGAAGTCTTGCTGGGGCAGCATGGATAGGCTTGCTCAGGGTGGTGACTAACGGCTGGTGATCAATCTCTACCGTAAAAGTTTTGCGGAAAATAAAGTATTTGAATTTAGAGCAGGCAAAAATCACGGCAAGCAGTTCCTTCTCTATCTGCGCATAGCGCTGCTCAGTATCCGTTAGCGAAGCGTAGGATACCGGCATAACATCGCCATTGAAAGAGGTTTGCAGGCATGCTGCACCTAGTCCATACTGGGATGCATCACAGGTAATTGTGACTTGTAGGTTGATATTGAAGTAAGACAGGGTACGTGCACTGGCAAGCTGGAGTTTTAAAGTCTCGAAGGCTGGCTGGTGGTTTGGGTACCAGGACCAGGTGTTGTCATTGTGGGTTAGTTGACGCAGAGGGGCTGACAACTCGCTAAGATTGGGGATGAATTTCCCCAGATAGTTGACCATGTGACCATGCCTAGATGATGTCAGTTGGTGATGTCAGTTGGTACTGGCTGCTCATTGATTGCTGCAGTTTTCAGCGGATCAGGTTTTAGCCCATTGCTGGTGAACTCGTGACCTGCTTAAATGACTTCTGGAACACTGAACTTGCACTTCAGAGGGTTCAGTTTTAAATTAATGTCTTTGGAACGGTACAGCACCTTATGTAGGTTGGCATCATGCTCGGTTGCATCTCGGCCGTAAACTAGGATGTCGTCAACAATGATCGCACAAAGAAATTCTGCGAACAGTTGTTCCATTCCACGCTGGAAGACTTCACTAGCAGAGTTGATACCGAAGGGCATTCTTAGGAATCGGTAATGGCCGAACGGGGTGGCGAAGGTTGTTAACGCCGATGAGGCACGGTCTAACGGGATTTGCTAGAAAGAGTTTTTGGCATCCAGAACTGAGAACACCGTTGCGTTACTGATTTGTGCCGCTACGTCTTCTGTGGTCCTCATTGGGTAGTGTTGACATTTGAATGCTGTGTTCAAATCTTTAGGAGGTGTTAGAGTGGAGGAGTCTTTTTTCATGAGCTCAGTGGTTCTTATCTTGTTGAACACTTTGAGTGACATGACATTTACCCTGGCACCAGTATCGACTTTGGCGATCAGGGGTTTGTTATTGATTATCATGGCCACTGCAGGATCAGTCACTTTGCCTGGGGTACGCAGGTTTAGGGAAAGTACGGTAGACTCAGTGTCTGTGTTATCAGAGTCGTTCCCGGGGGAAGATTCGTCTTGTTCATGGGATCCAGAATCAGACGGGTCTTGTTGAATCAGGTGGAGCTTCGTCCTTGAAGCTGTACTCCCACTAGATCGACAACAATTAGCAAAGTGGTTGAGTTTCTTGCAATTATTTATGACATACTTTCCCATTGGCTACGCAAAATTGGCACCCCCTGTGGTGGAAATTGTTACAGTTGGTGCATCTCATGGCAGGCATGTTCTGATCTTTGCGGGACGCATTGAGAAATCTTTGTGGAGAATAGCTAGCCAGATTCACATTCAGTTGTTGATTAGCATTCACACTATCAAAATCTGCAAGTGGAACTACAGTCTCAGCCATCCGACATGCATGAATCGTTTGCTCCAAAGTCAGTTCTGCGTTCCGCAGCAGTTCGGCTCGCAGCTTGTGGTCGCTCATTCCTCCCACAATTTTATCACGAACTAGCTCATTTGTCAACTCACCAAATCTGCATCGAGAGCTGATATGTCAAGTCACTGATGAATCGTTCCACAGGCTCGTCGTCTGTTGCATTCGAGCAAAAAATCTTGTTCTCTCTAGGATTCTGTTAGACGGCAGGTCACACAGTTCTCTAAACTTTCTCAGTAAAACCATCGAGTTGTCAATAGATTCAGCCGGCACCACTACCAGACCATTCCCATCCATTTGAGCTGGTGCAAATTCAAACGAGTCAGCGCGGATCATAGCTTCCTGACCCGCTAAATTCAACAGCAGAGAAGCTTTCAAATCATCAGGATCGTTTCGGTGAATGATGCGAATATAATGAGAGTAGTCCTTCTCAAACATTCGCCATCGCTCGGTGATATCAGAATCAAAAACGAGCGGGCTAGGCTTTCGACAAGAGTTAGCCATGTCCTCAAAGCACAACCAAAACTCACAAATAAAAACTGGTAAACTAAATAAGTCGTGGTAAACCGGAGCGGGGTAGACCCGATTATCTGACACCATGTAAAGAGTCCAAACTCACACAGGTTGACACAAGCATCTTTATTGTTCAGGTCATTAACTACTGAGCAGGTCATCACACGTTCACACTGCCACTCGTACTGGTATACAGTGGATAGGATCTTACACTATGAATGTTATAATTAGGCAAGGTTATAATTACTAAGCATTCTAATTGGCTAACATGCTATAGCCAATCTACAGGAGACATTATTTTTAAATTTGCACTTATTGTGAATGTATAATTTCACTGAAACTGATTTCAACTTCAATTGCTCTTAAAGTAAAGTAATCCCATTGTAACTATTGAAACTATGTTAACTGTCTGTTGACATCAGCTGGCAATGGTTCCTGATAACATAGCTATTCTTGACAAGATACAAGTTTTGGATCTATCAAGTTGTTTAAGATTCAAGGTGCCTTGACAAACATGACTATCATGATGAGACCAGTACAATTAGTAGGGGTTTCTATTCTATTCATATTTTGACTGTACAAATTAGTTTACCTATTAAAAGTTAATTCAGGTCATAACACTGTCACCTTCTTTTTAAAATGGCATCAACTTGCACTAAGCAAGATATTTTTTAAAATACTTACTGCCTCAAGCTCACGCGAGCCATAAAAAATGTTTCAAGCGTCATTGTAGCATTTCCTTTACCTTCTGTACCAAACCAGTATGTTGGCAATCATTGAGCGTGAGACTCACGCATTTCGCACAATTCTCACGCTCCCACGCTGATCACAAAATATCTCACGCTCGGTCGTGAGAAATTCTGTGATCAACAAGAATTTCAAAATTAATATCAACTGCATGGGCCGTGGGTGTTGGAGAGCTGGGGCGGAGGGAGGGATGGAAGCAGCAGCAGCGGCGGGGGCAGGTGCGGACGGGGAGCGAGGGCTGGCGAGTCGCTCGCTGCAGCTCCAGCCATGGAGCAGCCTCAGTGCAAGAGTCCCGGGCCGTCGGAAGCATTGCGCTCTGCCGTGAGAGTTTCTGTGCCGAATTCGCCCTGGTGAGCGGCATGGACCAGGCTGCATCCTGGAGGACAATCAGTGGCTGCTGGAAGTAGGTACCAAACAATGGGTAGAACCAGTAGGAGATAGTGACCTTCAAATAGGGGTAGTTGGAGAAAGCATCCTGCTTGCCTGCTAGACTTTCACTTATTGTAACTGCAGGAAAAATGTTCCCGATGTTGGGGGAGTTCAGAATCAGGGGTCACAGTTTAAGAATAAGGGGTAGGCCATTTAGGACAGAGATGAGGACAAACTTTCTTCACCCAGAGAGTTGTGAATCTGTGGAATTCTCTGCCACAGAAGGCAGTGGAGGCCAAATCACTGGATGTTTTCGAGAGAGAGTTACATTTAGCTCTTGGGGCTAGCAAAATCAAGGGGTATGGGGAAAAAAACTTTCCTGTTACTGATAGGTACTGATTTTAGATGAACAGCCATGATCATATTGAATGGCAATGCTGGTTGGAAGGGCTGAATGGCCTATTCCTGCACCTATTTTCTATATTTCTATGCTTGAGTATATGGCAATAAAACTCGACCACTTGATTTTGAAGCATTCATGCATGGTGGAGGTATAATGTAGTTATGGAGTGATATAGTGTGAAAACAGGCCCTTCGGCCCAACTTGTCCACACCCGCCAACATGTCCCAGCTACACTACCTGCTTTTGGTCAATATCCCTCCAAACCTATCCTATCCATGTATCAGTCTAACTGTTTCTTAAATGTTGGGATAGTCCCTGCCTCAACTACCTTTACTGGCAGCTTGTTCCATACACCCACCACCCTTTGTGTGGAAAAAGTTACCCCATAAAGATATCTCTTAAAAATACTTCAAACAAATAAAATTGAAATCATACTTTTACTTCTTCTTTCGTGTGTCGTGCACAGCCTAAAGTTGTTGGACAACTTGTTCTATTTGACCTTCCGTTTGTGCACGTCGAGTTGATTGCATTAGTCAAAACAGGGCGGACCACGTGAAGGTTGCAATCTTCCACCCCATACTTCTACAATGCACTAAAGCATGATTTTAATATATCAAATTTCAAAAAGTACCACACCCTCCTCCACTCAGTCGCTCCACTCCCTCGCTGGGTAATTTTAAAAACGCTCCATGGCCCCTGGTTCAGACAGAGAACACTGCCAGATGTGAGCGGGGAACTGAGGCCATTTGTCCGTGATGCCTGGATCCCAATGTTCAGCGCTTTGTGTTTTGGAGTTGGCTAATGTTATTGATTTGTAATTAGCCTGATTTGTAATTAGATGACAAAACCTCAATTTATTAATCCAGATTATCCAGGGGGATGGGATAAGTGTAATATTAAAATGACATGTAAGGTGTCAGGCTGTCTGTCACAACATACAGCCCCGATAACCCATTATTTCCTTCAGTTAAATATTGGGAAGGTAGCACTATTGTCATTTGCCACTCAACTATTATGTTTGTTTACCTCACTGACTATTTCTAAACCCCAACCCCCCCCCCCAAATTCCTTTGACAGGTTGAATAGAAATGTCCCCAATCTTGTTTTATTAATTGAACACGTAGATGAACATCCTCAAGGAGTGTAATCAGATGGAAACTGATTCAGATGTGATGTTTACGAGCTTATTCAAAGAAGGGGCATATTTTAAAGGAGTGACAGAGATACTTGCAGAGGGATGTGTGAGGAGGTTATTATGTATCTTTAGTTTTAGCTTGAACCAGGACATCTGAAGATGCAAAGTTTAATATAGTAATTGTGCTGATACTGACTTCAACCAACCACGTAATGAATATCATCCATTCCGGAGGTTTTATTTTTCTGATGCCATTTCAACTTCACTTGGATTTCAATTATTTCAATGTAAAAGTAATTGGGAATGGGGAGCATTGGAACACAAAATTGCTCTAGATACATATTAACTGTTATATAATAATGTATGCATGTTGGTAGGTGCAATCAAAACAAAGATCTTTTTCATCATTGTTGTGTTATGAATACCACAGAAAATATTATGTACTCTCAAGATCACAATAAAAATAATATTATTGCTTAAATATATATTGTTATTGGACTTTGCATTTCGGAAAAGTCCCAGCTGAGAGGAAGATAGCAAAATACTGAAAATATTTTGGGTGAAAATAACTTCAGGACAGTTTGTTAGGAAAATGAAGGAAATTGTAACAGAATACTTATACAGCTAAGTGAGTATAATTTTATGGCTGAGAAATTGTGTTCAACCAATTGATGCCTTCTTTGACCAAGTAACTAGCATGTTGGATAACAAAGAAGCCAATGGATGTAGCAAGTTTTGTTATACAAAATTTGGTCCGTGAAGTGCCCCATAAAAGATTACCGCATTAGATAAGCACCTGTGGACTTGAATGTAATAGGTTAAGTCCAGGGGGTCAGATATGGGGCTTTATGTGTGGGCCAGATATATTGTCAGTGCAGAGGGTCTAGGAGCAAGGCCAAGTGTGCATCTAGAATCAAGGTCTGGAATAGTACTAGGTGTGCAGTCAAAACAGGGACAATGGGAGTGTTCAGCACTGGGAACCTAAGCAGGTAAGCAACTATGATCAGGGTAGAATAAGGGGGCAGGTGCAAGGCTGGACTCAGGGTCAGGAATATGAGAAGGTATGCAACTGGAGTCAGGGTCAGGAGTAGTGCCAGGTATGCAATGAGACCCAGGTTGGTCAACATGGTCAACAGTGCTTGATTATAATCTGATTTCCATACATGAATACAGTAAGATCATTCATGTGCTGCACCTGTTGATCAGAGCCTGGCTCTACTGTGGAATGTAATTTAGCCTAACCTTATTCATAGCTAATCCAATTTAAAGCATAAATATTGCATTCAAGACTCGCTACAGTATACAATGCAATAGATGATAGACTCGATACAGTATACAATACAATAGATGTATTTTTATAATTCATGCACTGGACTGCACAATTTCAAGCTGAAAAATACAAAAGCTCCGTACCAATGGGAGGGGGGGACACCCCGCTCCCACACCGCCCCCCTCCCCTCAGTCGCTACGCTCCCTTGGGCTTGGTCTTTCGCAATTTCTCACTCCCAACTCTCACCCAATGTTGGCAGCCCTGAATTTCTGAGTTTTCATGTTCTCTCTGCCGGCATTTACATGCATACAGGAAAAAGAAATGACAGGGAAATATGAAAAGTGAAAGGAAGAAAAACTGCAGATACAGCAGCATATTGAACTAAGAGGCCTGAACTATTGATCCACTAGCACATGTTAGAATCCTATCTTGCCACTTGGACAATCTAAAAGAATTGTCTAAAATCTAAAAAAATTAAGTCAATAATCGAGGCAATTATACTGTCAGAATGCTGAAAAAATATTTGATTCACTTATGTCCTTCAACAATATGAATCTTCATCCTTACTGGTAGTTTAGTTTAGTTTAGTTTAGTTTAGAGATAAAGAGAGGAAACAGGCCTATCGGCCCACCATGTCTGTGCTGACCAGCGATCCCCACACATCCTACACATACTGGGGACAATTTACTTTAAACCAAACCAATTAACCTATAAACCTGTATGCGTGGGAGGAAACCAGAGCACCCGGAGTAAACCCATGCAGGTCACGGGGTGACGAACAAACGGCATTCAGACAGGCACCTGCAGTCACAATTGAACTCGGGTCTCTGGCGCTGTAAGCCAGTAGCTCTACTGCTACACAACCATGGAAAGGTTTGTGATACATTTTGTCAGCTGAAGGAGCTCAACCTAAGGACCTTGGGTGCAGCAGATGGAGCATGGCTGATTCAATGTGTGCTATGTCTACTCCTTTCTCAAGGATGTTGGTGGGAATCAGGGAGAGATTATAGAAACATAGAAACATAGAAAATAGGTACAGGAGTAGGCCATTCGGCCCTTCGAGCCTGCACCGCCATTCAATATGATCATGGCTGATCATCCAACTCAGTATCCTGTACCTGCCTTCTCTCCCTTTAGCCACAAGGGCCACATCTAACTCCCTCTTAAATATAGCCAATGAACTGGCCTCAAATACCTTCTGTGGCAGAGAATTCCAGAGATTCACCACTGTGTGAAAAATGTTTTTCTCATCTCGGTCCTAAAAGATTTCCCCCTTATCCTTAAACTGTGATATACATGTTAAGAACCTTCTGTAAATGGTTCACTCAGTTCAGTGAGCAACCATGCGTGGATATTTGCTGGTTCTGCCAGTAATATCTGTACCCCACAAAATACTTGTGTATTTTAAGCAAAAGAAAGAATTTCATTGTACCAAGTACATGTGGCAATAAAGTGTCCAACAATAATCAAACTCCCATTATTTAAATATGGTATAACTTCTGGAGAACATTTGCTCATTTTGTCCATTTTACCCTTTTTATCCTTCATAGGCAAAAATCAATGTAGTTGCAAAGCTCCTAAGAGAAGTAATACTTTCTCAAAAAGGGGAAAGCTACGCACACACTAGGGATAATTTCAATAAAGCCTTATTCTTTTGCAGTAAGAGCTCCTTAATCTTGAACTATAAACAATTTTCAGTCTGAGCCAACAATCCAAGCCTACCTGATGCCTATAAGCTAACTTTTGTGATAAAATCTACCTAAATACCCACATTAAGGTATAGTCAATTTCTCTATTCCCTAGTGGACAACCTCATATTCCCCCACAATAAAGTCTATCTGATGCTTTCTTATTGATCACTTTACTGCCCGTATTCTTTCACCTATGTCCTTCTCACAGCTCACTTTCCCTTCATGGAATCTTAGAGTCATAGAGTTATACAGAGTGGAAACAGACCTTTCGGCCCAACTTGCCCACACCGGCCAACAATGTCCCATCTACACTAGTCCCACTTGCCTGTGCTTAGTCCATATCCCTCCATACCTGTCTTATCCATGTTCCTGTCTAATTGATTCTTAAACAATGGGATAGTCCCAGCCTCAACTACCTCCTCTGGCAACTTGTTCCATACGCCCACCACCCTTTGTGTGAAAAAGTTACCCCTCGGATTCCTATTAATTATTTTCCCCTTCACCTTGAACCTATGTCCTCTGGTCCTCGATTCCCCTACTCTGGACAAGAGACTCTGTGCATCTACCTGATATATTCCTCTCATGATTTTGTACTCTATCTTAAAACTGTATACTTTTTAATCTGTTCCTTCACCTATCAATAATATTTATTTGAGTCCCAAGCAATGCACTTTGCAGTCCTCCACTGGTTTACAGCCTGTCATGCTAGAAACTGCACTCATTCAAAATGTTCATTCCTCTCTTTGTCTACAATACCATATAACCCCCTGATTCATTAATCTTTGTTTTATGTATCAACATTTAAGTTAGTACCTTTTTAAAACCTACCCTATTAATATATCCTCAGTAAATTCTAAAAGCTGTCCAAAGTTTATTTTTCATAAGATCATGCTGCTCCACAAATAAATATGCTTTACAAGTGCCCTATTACACTTTCCCAATAAACTTTCCCGCACTTTCCTGTCACTTTGTGCCAGTCTAACTTGATCTCCATTTTCTGTTTCCATCTTTTCTTGACAATCATTTGCTATTTTGTGCAATCACTCCCTTGGAAGAAAATTACATAATGCAGGTCATTCAGTTTATATGCTCACTCTTTGTCACTAGATTAGTGTTTCTCATGTTTTCTTCTGCTAATGGTACTACATTTCAGTTATGGTTTCAATAAGCTTAGCAATGGAGGAAGACATAAGTGTCTCTGCACACTGATGTCATATCAGTTTGGCCTTTACCTCTCCAAGACAGATATATAGCTTATTCATCATGTCTTCAGACTTGTCTACAGTTTTAGGGGCAGGTGCTTCTTCTTTTTCAATATGCCATGGGACATATGATCGGTCTACCTGTGGCATCCCAGGGCCAGTTTTGCATTCCAATTGAGACAGTAGTTTTGCAAGTCTGCATTTAATAACAGAAACAATCCTTGATCACTGGATGGTATTGATATGACTAAACACATTTTCTTTTTTTCGTAAATACCACACTGTATAACACTCAAGTAAAAATAACAATGACATTAAATCTAATAAAATACATCACACCATATGAGGTGACAAGATATCAAACAATACTGAGTTTTGAAGATTGGGTTAATGAGATATAACCCCATCTTTCCTCAGAGATGCAACTTGAAGGAAAGCAGAGATGGCTTTGAATCCCTGGTCTTGTTTGTCAACATATGGAAACAAGAATACGTGACAGGAATAAAACTGGCAAAGCTTTTGCTTGCGGCTGAAAGATTACTTTCATCAAACTTTCACAGAGGTGGCCAAATTCTCAATGCAACATCACATTTTTGATGCATTACACTTGTGTTTTTCTTGATAAAAAAAAACTTTTTAGAAAAATATCAGAGGTACAATTACATTTAAACACAAATACAATTGATTAGAAAATAGTCTGCAGCCTTCATGCGAGCAAATATTATTGTTATATTTTAAAAAGGAAGAAAAAGTCTAGGGAGCAGTAATTAGAAAGTTGAGTAATTGAAATATGTTTCTTATGTGTTTTTTCTACTCAGGTAGAAAAAACACATAGAAACTGAAAGAATAATAGACAATAGATGCAGGAGTAGGCCATTTGGCCCTTCGAGCCAGCACCGCCATTCAATGTGATCATGGCTGATCATCCCCAATCATTACCCCGTTCCTGCCTTCTCCCCATATCCACTGGCTCCGCTATTTTTAAGAGTCCTATCTAGCTCTCCCTTGAAAGCATCCAGAGAACCTGCCTCCACCGCCCTCCGAGGCAGAGAATTCCACAGAATCACCACTCTCTGTGAGAAAAAGTGTTTCCTCGTCTTCATTCTAAATAGCTTACTCCTTATTCTTAAACTGTGTCCCCTGGTCCTGGACTCCCCCAACATCGGGAACACGTTTCCTTTCTCTAGCGTGTCCAAGCCCTTAACAATCTTATATGATTCAATGAGATACCCTCTTATCCTTCTAAACTCCAGAGTGTACAAGCCCAGATGTTCCATTCTCTCAGCATATGACAGTCCCGCCATCCCGGGAATGAACCTTGTAAACCTACGCTGCACTCCCTCAATAGCAAGAATTTCCTTCTTCAAATTCGGGGAACCAAAACTGCACACAATACTCCAGGTGTGGTCTCACTAGGGCTCTGTACAACTGCAGAAGGCTTTGCTCCTATATTCGATTCCTCTTGTTATAAAGGCCAACATGCCATTCGCTTTCTTCACTGCCCAACATGCCATTCGCTTTCTTCACTGCAGAGCAAATTCCACAGATTAATAGAAAAATTACAGCATGGTCGGAGGCCACTTGGTCCAGCAAGTCCTGTCCCCATTCGTGCCCCAAACCTGCAATGATCTCCCTTTCAGTGGCTCCAGAAGAGGATGGACGTTTGCAAGAGAATAATTTTTTGAGCTACAAGGAAAGAGAGCGAGAACAGGACAGATGGGAATGCTCTACCAGGCGCTACCATGATCTTGATGGGTTGAATGACTGTCCTCCCGGCTATAATAATTCTATGGTATTATTACAATAGACAATAGACAATAGACAATAGGTGCAGAAGTAGGCCATTCGGCCCTTCGAGGCAGCACCGCCATTCAATGTGATCATGGCTGATCATCCCCAATCAGTACCCCGTTCCTGCCTTACTTCAAGTTTATATGCAATATAGTCACCACAGTGGAAACAAAGTTAAATATTAATACAATAAAGAAAACAAAAGTTCTTTGAGCATTCACCTGTACTCAATATAACAGTCACTCTTAAGGAATGCTGGGAGTCTTTCATCTTTTATCCATGCAACACCCTGCTCCCGATCCAAGCACTGAAATTGAAAAACATAACATGTTGGTTAACATATTGGTTTTCTTTATCACATTATCAGGTTACTTACAAATGAAGGAATAGATTTAATTAAAACCCCAAGGAAGGTGTGAAGAAATGTGCATTAAACCAGTGCAAAGATCTTCAGTTATTGGTAGATTTAGTAGGCTTTAATTACATTCACAGCCGCTGACCAGTGGGTTATCACCTTATGCAACTTCTATTGAAAAATCAAATACACCATTTGAACAACATTTCAGTAATTTTAGAAATAGCTTTGTAGACAATAGACAATAGGTGCAGGAGTAGGCCACTCAGCCTTACGAGCCAGCACCACCATTCAATGTGATCATGGCTGATCATCCCCAATCAGTACCCTGTTCCTGCCTTCTCCCCATATCCCATGACTCCGCTATCTTTAAGAGCCCTATCTAGCTCTCTCTTGAAAGTATCCAGAGTACCGCCCTCCGAGCCAGAGAATCCCACACTCACAACTCTCTGTGTTTCCTCATCTCTGTTCTAAATGGCTTGCCCCTTATTCTTAAACTGTGGCCCCTGGTTCTGGACTCCCCCAACATCGGGAACATGTTTCCTGCCTCTAGCGTGTCCAAACCCTTAATAATCTTATATGTTTCAATAAGATACCCTCTCATCCTTCTAGACTCCAGAGTATACAAGCCCAGCTGCTCCATTCTCTCAGCATATGACAGTCCCGCCATCCTGGGAATTAACCTTTTAAACCTACGCTGCACTCCCTCAATAGCAAGAATGTCCTTCCTCAAATTCGGGGACCAAAACTGCACACAATACTCCACACTAGGCCTCTGTACAACTGCAGAAGGACCTATTTGCTCCTATACTCAACTCCTCTTGTTATGAAGGCCAACATGCCAGCTTTCTTCACTGCCTGCTGTACCTGCATGCTTACTTTCACCGACTGATGAACAAGGACCCCCAGATCCCGTTGTACTTCCCCTTTTCCCAATTTGACACCATTTAGATAATAATCTACCTTTCTGTTTTTGCTACCAAAGTGGATAACCTCACATTTATCCACATTAAATTGCATCTTAAATGCATCTGCCCACTCACCCAACCTGCCAAGTCACCCTGCATTTTTATAGCATCTTCCTCACAGTTCACATTGCCTCCCAGCTTTCTGTCACCTGCAAATTTGCTAATGTTACTTAGAATCCCTTCATCTAAATCATTGATGTTGGTCGTCAATCAGTGACATGAGGGGATGCGTGGTACTGCAAATGACATTCCTGCAGAAGATGGTGTTAGAGGAATAGAAGTAACAGTGACTGACATAATCAGGTGATTCTTTGTGCAATGAAAAACTGTTTGTGATGGCAAGGCCAGATATAGCCTACTCCTGCTGTGAATCGCAGATGAAATGTTCTTGCATTTCTTGCAGCTGCTGTTCCTGCTCAGGCATCCTCATTCTCATCAGTGATTGTAAACATCCACACTTCTGAAATACGGCGTGCCCAAATGTTTCTGAAAATTTAACAGAGCCCACACAATATCCTTGCCATGGACTAAATCGAACAAAATAAAAGTGCACATTATATACTTCAGCTAAAGTTAGATTTAATCCAGCATCTGCAGTTCCTTCCTACACAGCTAAAGTTGAAGTGTCTACCATGTATTATATAAGTATCAACTTTTTTTTTTTTTAAATATGTGACATTTACAGTGATTTTAGAGATTTCTGCAAATATTGGCAATCTTATGTTTACTCGTTGCTGGATATATTCAAAAGCATAATTATATCATGGGTCATCGACCAACCTGCACAATGAATTTGTCATCAAATTTTTTATCCTGAGCAGTGATATTCTGTTCAAATTTAGGATCCTGTTGCTTTGATTTGCTTGTCACATTGTAGATAGGGTTAATAGGTGTGTAAGCCCGCACCAAACCTTTCAGCTGCTTCAAAAGATTTTTCTCAGCACTGTCAAATATTTCAAAATTCTGCCTTTCTTTGTTATACCATATGTGCGTTGGAAAACTCTAAAACAAAAAGAGAATGAATGTTTAAATATGCAAAAATAGAACTTTTATTCTCATCTAAACAGGGTGCCAACTCACTTGGAATGATTTGGAGTCGTCGTGAATTGTAAAATATCATCAGCGCATTAGAAATAAGGATGCATTGTTTGATAACATAAAATATCGCTTATTACTGTAGGCTTTAGGAGAGCTCCCCCTCCCCTCACCCCACTCACCATCAACAACACCACCGTCATATGTGGAATCTTTTACGTTCCTGAGAACCATTGAACCTTAAATGGGGGGCCACCATCGACTCCACAAGTCAAAAAGGCACAACAGAGGATGTACTTCCTGCGGCAGCTGAGGAAGCACAATCTGCCACAGGCAATGATGGTCCAATTCTTTCCGGCCATTGTAGAATCTGTCCTCACCTTCTCCATCATGGTTTGGTTTGGCTCAGCCACCAGGCACGACACCGGAGGCTGCAGCGAATTGTCCAATCAGCTGAGAAGGTTATTGGCTGCAATCTTCCCTCCATTGACGAACTGTACACTGCAAGGGCCAGGAAGCGAGCGGGTAAGATCATCTCTGACCCCTCGCACCCTGGCCACAAACTCTTTGAATCACTTCCCTCTGGAAGGTGACTGTCAAATAGACTGTCAAAGCTGCCGCAGCCAGACATAAAAACAGCCTTTTTCCACAAGCTTTTCTACTCAATAACCAAAAATCTGTAGCCTCCTTTTGCTCTGGTATTTTATTTAATATATCCTGCTCCTACTCTACTCTAACTATATAGCCTACTCCTGCACCTATTTTCTATGTTTCTATGTTCTATGTTTTTATGTTAATTCACACAATCGATAATGTTTTATTAATAATGTTTAATGTTTTATGTCATTCCTAACTGGATGTCATGTTGCCACTTGTGGGTGGAGCATCAAGACAAATTCCTTGTATGTGAATACTTGGTCAATAAACTTATTCATCCATTCATTTGAAAAATATTTGAGAAAAGAGAAACATGTTTTGACTATGTGATATTAAAAATAGAATGTCATGTATGAATCCACAAGAAATGTATCCAGCTGAAGCTGAGCAAAGCGTTTTCAAGGACACACAAATTCATTCTTCTCTCTGGCTCTTTGCTACTGCTGTGTTATGATGACTTACACATTACATTTTAAGAGCATTTAAATGTTAACTGTCCAATCTATTTCTATCATGGAGCAATAGAGTTTCTAGTACAAATAAGATGCCTATCAACTTGCTGGAGAAGAACAATTACACGTCTTATTTCACAAAAATGGCGTGCAAAGAGATACATCAGAGTATAGATGTCAGCCTTAAGCTAAGAAAGTATAACTTAGTGGCAATGGTAGTAAACATGTGAGAACATAGAATAGTACAACACAGAAACGGGGTCTTCAGCCCACGATGTTTGTGCTGAATCAATCAACCTTTATTGTCATCTTGCAAAGCAACAGTTGTACAGTGCAAAATGAGAAGACGTTTCCCAGGGAATACCGGAGCATCGCACATGAAACTTAAAACATTTCACACATAATAACAGTAAAAACAATCCAGTCCCTGATGAAACAGTATAAATATAAAAGCAGGTAAAACAGCAACATTAAAATACAGTAAAAACAATCATTAAAATGTCCAGGGCAGCTGATTTGAGTGGCCAGTGCCAGAGTTATTAAAATGTCAGTGCAAAGCCGCAGAATCAGGTGACTGAGTACATAGTGACTGTTTAGCAGCCTCACAGCCTGTGGCAGGAAGCTGTTTAGCAGTCTGGTAGTCCGGGCTTTGATGCTACAGTATCTCTTGCCTGATGGCAGGAGATCCAGGTGTGTGTGGAGGGGGTGCGGTTTGTCCTTAGCTATTCGCAGAGCTTTTTTCAGGCAGTGGCTCTGGAACAGTTCTTGTACCGAGGGTAAGGAGATGCCAATGAGGTTGAGGCATGTTTTGAGGTATGTGGGGACAATGGCTTGACTAAGGGAGATGTTGAAGATGTCTGTTAGCACATCTGCTAACTCATCAGCACTTCCTTGAGCACACGTCCTGGGATGTTGTCGGGTCCAACTGCTTTCCACAGGTTGACCTTAGACAGGATTCTCCGTGTGTCCATTGAGTCTATGGTCAGGACTGGCTGGTCGGTTTGTAAGCAGGGGCTGGCTATCCCCTTGGGTGTGGTGTTTGCTGCATCAAAACGTGCAAAGAAGTTGTTCAGTTTATCTGGAAGAGAAGTGTCAGTGTCAGTTACCTGCTGCCTTGCCTTGTACCCCGTCAGCGTTTGGATTCCCGTCCACATGATGCATGGTTAAATTGATCATATATGCCTGTGCAAGATCCATTCCCCTCTATTCCCTGCACTCCCTTGTGCCTATCTAAAAGCATTTTAAACACCATTATCATATCTGCCTTCACCTCAGCTCTCGGGGATGCGAGGCGGAATCTTTTAGCTAGACAGAAATACGAGGGATTCAAGTTTCTGGATCATTGGGACCTCATTTGGTGAAGGTGTGATCTGTACAAAAAGGATGGGTTGCACTTGAACCCGAGGGGGACCAATATCCTGGCGGGGAGATTTGCAAAGGCTACTGGGAAGACTTTAAACTAGAACGGTTGGGGGGAGGGACTCAAATAGAGAAAGCTAATAGACTGTGTGAGGCAGGAGGCAGAGAAGGGAAGCACTCAGACCCAACATGTAGGGGAGAAAAAATAAAAATATAATAAACAGAGAATAAGTGGTGGGTTTCTTAAATGTGTGAGCAGAGAGACAGAGGGGAGTAAAATGAGGGTAGAAGCAATAGGTAGCAAGGTGAAAAGTAAAAGTGACAGGCAGACAAATCCAGGGCAAAAATCAAAAAGGGCCACTTTTCAACATAATTGTATAAGGGGTAAGAGTGTTGTAAAAACAAGCCTGAAGGCTTTATGTCTCAATGCAAGGAGCATTCGTAATAAGGTGGATGAGTTGAATGTGCAGATGGTTATTAATGAATATGATATAGATGGGATCACGGAGACATGGCTCCAGGGTGACCAAGGCTGGGAGCTGAACATCCAGGGATATTCAATATTCAGGAGGGATAGACAGAAAGGAAAAGGAGGTGGGGTAGCTTTGCTGGTTAGAGAGGAGATTAACGCAATGGAAAGGAAGGACATTAGCTTGGAGGATGTGGAATCGATATGGGTAGAGCTGCGAAACACTAAGGGGCAGAAAACGCTAGTGGGAGTTGTGTACAGGCCACCTAACAGTAGTAGTGGAGTTGGGGATGGCATCAAACAGGAAATTAGAAATGCGTGCAACAAAGGTAAAACAGTTATAATGGGTGACTTCAATCTACATATAGATTGGGTGAATCAAATTGGCAGGGGTGCTGAGGAAGAGAATTTCTAGGAATGTATGCGGGATAGTTTTCTAAACCAACATGTAGAGGAACCAACGAGAGAGCAGGCTATTCTAGACTGTGTATTGAGTAATGAGGAAAGGTTAGTTAACAGTCTTGTTGTGCGTGGCCCCTTGGGCAAGAGTGACCATAATATGGTTGAGTTCTTCATTAGGATGGAGAGTGAAATAATTAATTCAGAAACAAGGGTTCTGAACTTAAAGAAAGGTAACTTTGAGGGTATGAGACGTGAATTGGCCAAGATTGACTGGCAATTAATTCTAAAAGGGTTGACGGTGGATATGCAATGGAAGACATTTAAAGACTGTCGGTGTTGGGTAAATTGAATGGATTAAAGGCCGATAAATTACAGGGCCAGATAGGCTGCATCCCAGAGTACTTAAGGAAGTAGCTCCAGAAATAGTGGATGCATTAGTGATAATTTTTCAAAACTCTTTAGATTCTGGAGTAGTTCCTGAGGATTGGAGGGTAACAAACGTAACCCCACCTTTTAAGAAGGGAGGGAGAGAGAAAACGGGGAATTACAGACCAGTTAGTCTAACATCGGTAGTGGGGAAACTGCTAGAGTCAGTTATTAAAGATGGGATAGCAGCACATTTGGAAAGTGGTGAAATCATTGGACAAAGTCAGCATGGATTTATGAAAGGTAAATCATGTATGACGAATCTGATAGAATTTTTCGAGGATGTAACTAGTAGAGTGGATAAGGGAGAACCAGTGGATGTGTTACTGTATATCTGGACTTTCAGAAGGCTTTCGACAAGGTCCCACATAAGAGATTCGTATGCAAACTTAAAGCACATGGTATTGGGGGTTCAGTATTGATGTGGATAGAGAACTGGCTGGCAAACAGGAAGCAAAGAGTACGAGTAAACGGGTCCTTTTTAGAATGGCAGGCAGTGACTAGTGGGGTACCACAAGGCTCGGTGCTGGGACCCCAGCTATTTACAATATATATTAATGATTTGGACGAGGGAATTGAATGCAACATCTCCAAGTTTGTGGATGACACGAAGCTGGGGGGCAGTGTGAGCTGTGAGGAGGATGCTAGGAGGCTGCAAGGTGATTTGGATAGGTTGGGTGAGTTGGCAAATGCATGGCAGATGCAGTATAATGTGGATAAATGTGAGGTTATCCACTTTGGTGGCAAAAACAGGAAAGTAGACTTATCTGAATGGTTGCCGATTAGGAAAAGGGGAGATGCAACGAGACCTGGGTGTCATGGTACACGAGTCATTGAAAGTAGGCATGCAGGTGCAGCAGGCAGTGAAGAAAGCAAATGGTATGTTAGCATTCATAGCAAAAGGATTTGAGTATAGGAGCATCCGTACTGCAGTTGTACAGGGTCTTGGTGAGACCACACCTGGAGTATTGCGTACAGTTTTGGTCTCCTAATCTGAGGAAAGACATTCTTGCCATAGAGGGAGTACAGAGAAGGTTCACCAGACTGATTCCTGGGATGTCAGGAGTTTCATATGAAGAAAGACTTGATAGACTCGGCTTGTACTCGCTAGAATTGAGAAGATTGAGGGGGGATCTTATAGAAACTTACAAAATTCTTAAGGGGTTGGACAGGCTAGATGCAGGAAGATTGTTCCCGATGTTGGGGAAGTCCAGAACAAGGGGTCACAGTTTAAGGATAAGGGGGAAGTCTTTTAGGACCGAGATGAGAAAAACATTTATCTGGAATCTCTGGAATTCTCTGCAACAGAAGGGAGTTGAAGCCAGTTCATTGGCTATATTTAAGAGGGAGTTAGATGTGGCCCTTGTGGCTAAGGGGATCAGGGGGTATGGAGAGAAGGCAGGTACGGGATACTGAGTTGGATGATCAGCCATGATCATATTGAATGGCGGTGTAGGCTCGAAGGGCTGAATTGCCTACTCCTGCACCTATTTTCTATGTTTCTATGATGGTTAGTAGCCGAACATTTAAAAAACAGGTACATCAGGGACCAAACAATCGTAAGTGCTGAGATAAAAGATTGTCTTTATTTCAAGTCCATACCAAAATGCTTTGACATTTACTGGAATCCAGAAAAACACATTGTGCATTTACAATATATTTGAATTGAACTATTATCATAACTTTCTTACTGAAATTAAGTAATCCTTTTTGTGCATATATTATATTTCTGACAATCAGCAAAAAATAAAAAGCACAGCACCATCACTATAATTTATCACTTACTAGGAGATTGAGAAATGCATTGAAATAATCCACAAGTAAATCATCTACTACCAAGTAGTCTTCCTAGAAGTGACAATAAGAAGAATTAGTAAAATAAAGTATATATCGCAGCAAAGAAAGAACAAAGAATTAGTGAAATCTGTTATTGGTCTCCCACTATGAATGAGTCATTTTTCAATAGATACATCATCATTATTGCAAAGCAGCAAATCAGGTTGAAGAATTCTGATGAACAACAATTCAGGAACATGCACATGTGATTAATGAGCCACTGAGTTCTCGTAAATTTAAGAGGCATAGAAGTATCATAGTCAGATTACTAGAGTAACAACCAGAGTTCACTCAAAACTCATGTTTAAATCATATATATTTAAAAAAGGTGAGTGCCAATAACAAACTGGTAACTCTGGGACATTGAATTTTCTTGATATGGGACTGTCACAGTCTATGATTTTGTGTGATTCTGAATTGGGACTCACAATATGACATTTTGTGTTTCTGAAACGTGCTCTGATGTTGTTTTATCCTTATACACCTTTACAAAAACCCATCTGGTTCCCTAATTACTTTAGGGTTGAACAATTCCTACCTACACAAGCAAGCATTCAGCCTTACACCTCTTAATAAATTTCCATTAGCCATTCCTCAGCCCACTTGCCCACCTGATCACGATCCCTGTCTATGTTACCATCTATTTCAGTGTCATCTGCAAGCTTGCCAATCATACCTCGTACATTCCCTTATAAACGTTTGATATTGATGACAAATAGTGAAAGGCCCAACATCAATCCCTGAGGCACGCCACAAGTTACAGGCCTCAGTCCAAAAAAACAACCTTCCACCACCACCCTCTTCTTCCTACACTGATGCCAATTCCGTATCCAGTTAATTTGCTCTGATTTCCAAGCGATCTCACCTTACAGAGCAGCCCACCATGCAGAACCTTATTAAAGTTGGTCTTCCTGAGATCCATATAGAACATGCTTACCATCCTGGCCTCAACAACCTTCTTAATCATTTATTTTGAAAAATTAAACAAAATCATGAGACACGTTGTCTCAGAAAAAAACACCAGGCTGACGATCCCCAGTGTACCCTGTCTTTTCAGATGCTCTCTTTCAGAATCCTTTCCTGTATCTTTCCTACCACAGTTGTTAGGCTTACTGGTCTAGAGTAGCCCATTTTTATTTTTTCAGCTCCTCTTAAATAGAGGCACTTCAGTTATCCAATGATAGAAACATAGAAAATAGGTACAGGAGGAGGCCATTTGGCCCTTCGAGCCAGCACCGCCATTCATTGTGATCATGGCTGATCGTCCCCAATCAATAACCCGTGCCTGCCTTCTCCCCATATCCCTTGATTCCCCTAGCCCCAAGAGCTCTATCTAACTATCTGATGCCTCATAAATCTCAGCCAAGATTCCTGCATTTTTTTCCTCTAGCTTTTCACTGTGTCCTTGGATATTTCTGATCAGGCTTTCTAAAGTTGCTATCGTGACTCTTTATATATGCTAATGATTTGGACCTAGCTGTCCAGCCTAACAAACTGCACTACATCTGAAAAAAATTGAAGATGTTCTAATGCCCCAGAAACCTACTAGAGAAAATAACATTTTTGAATACATGCTGCCATGCAGCCATTTCATCAGTCGAAACATTGTGAAAGCCAGACAACAGCATTATGTCCAACTATGGGGCCTGTCACACACTCATTGACAATATAACACCTTGATCACTAATGAACACATGTTGTTCTGAACTACTGAACTAAGGTCAAAGTCATTCCAAATAGAAACTGACAGATACTACCTGGTAAGCAGCATCAACAAACAGCTGACCCACTGAATTACTGCTTAGTCTGGCTGGGGACCATCACAATAACACGGTAGACAGAGTAACATGTTGACATGTCTGAAGAAGGTTCCCAACCCAAAATGTCACCTATCCATCTTCTCCATGCTTCCTGACTCGCTGAGTTACTCCAGCACTTTATGTCTCTTACAGTAACATCGTAGATATTCATTTCCAAGAAGCTTTGTGAACCATCTTAGAAAGATAGAAACATAGAAATTAGGTGCAGGAGTAGGCCATTCGGCCCTTCGAGCCTGCACCGCCATTCAATATGATCATGGCTGATCATCCAACTCAGTATCCCGTACCTGCTTTCTCTCCATACCCTCTGATCCCCTTAGCCACAAGGGCCACATCTAACTCCCTCTTAAATATAGCCGATGAACTGGCCTCGACTACCCTCTGTGGCAGAGAGTTCCAGAGATTCACCACTCTCTGTGTGAAAAAAGTTCTTCTCATCTCGGTTTTAAAGGATTTCCCCCTTATCCTTAAGCTGTGACCCCTTGTCCTGGACTTCCCCAACATCGGGAGCAATCTTCCTGCATCTAGCGTGTCCAACCCTGTACTTAAGTGTGCACTAAGACCAAAGCAGCTCAAGTTGCTGCTAGCATTAACCCATAATGAATCTCCTGATGTTCACAGGTAATAATATCCACTTTAGGGAACACTGGCAGCTGACAGCCTCTCCAAAAAAAAGGTCGCTTCATCACCCTCAATTGCCTGCCCAAAATACCTTTGCCTGGTTGGCTGTCTTCCATTACAGGGCAACACAGTGGAACAACTGGTAGAGCTGCTACCTCACAGTGCCAGAGACCCGGGTTAAATCCCGACCTCGGTGCTGTCTGTGTGGAGTTTGCATGTTCTCCTTGTGACCACGTGGGTTGGTTTCCTCCACAACCCAAGACATGCGGGCTTTCGGTTAATTGGCCCCTGGTGTGTGGGGTGGATGAGTAAAACCTGAACGGAAACCTCTGGAGACTTTGCGCCCTACCCAAGGTTTCCGTGCGGTTCCCGGAGGTTTTTTGTCTGTCTCCCTACCTGCTTCCACTACCTGCAACGTCCGACAACCACCTGCAACCTCTGGGAACTGCATGGAAACCTTGGGTGGGGCGCAAAGTCTCCAGAGGTTTCCGTTCAGGTTTCCTAAGTGGGACAGGGGCATAAGTGGAATAACGCAGAACTAGTGTGCATCCTGTATTTCTAAATTGTATCTCTAAATCTCGAAGTTGCCGACATGAGTTTCAGAACATGGGAAACAGTTATGTTGCTGTTTCTTCCTGATGTCTGAATCATCCACAGGGCGCTCGCCATTCAGGTGTGAGGAGAGGATCTCAGCGTCGACTGGGACAAAGGCCAAGAGATTCCAAGCGCCATGGGAGCTCCGCAAGGCAGCGAGTGACCGGCTTAAGGGATGTACCCATGGTTGAAAGTTTGAAGGATCAACGATCACCGTGTACACATGATATAATTACCCGGTTAATATTCGACACACACTCAATGCAGTTTTTGCATAATAATTGCACTTACAAAGTTGTCTGCTGTTATGTTTGGAGGCTCTGAAAAACAAAAATCAAGATTAAATATCTATAATGCCATTGGCATAACCTCACTAGTTACATTTCGTTTGTAAACTCGTTTGCACGACATTAGAAAATATTTAAATGCATTTACTCAGAATTCAAATGACTTTCACATTCCCAACCACTTGTCGCATAGCGGACCCCAAGTGTAAGAGTACATGTTATTCGAAACATCGAAATACAGGTTTTTATATATACTTTTGTTCGTTATTGATTTAACATGTTTGTTTGCGTCCATGTAGTATCTACATTTCTTCGACTGACATTGAAATATAATGCAATTGACATTTGTACAAAGGTATGAGCGGCGATCAACCCGGTAGAGATAACATTTTATCAGCGCCGTAAAAAATAACGTTCTCCTACACATACCCGTCGTTAATTTGTCGTGTGATTCTTGTTCATGTTCCATATCAAAACCCGCTTTCAGGACAAAATCAGTTCCAGAATCATTTGTCGACACAAGACTATGGGTTCTCGTGACTTTATATCCGGATTTATCTTTCTCAACCGACGATTAAAGAGTTCTGGCGGTACAGGTCGAGGTCGATGTTGTTGGCCAAATTGTGTAAAACCAGTTTGCGAAACAATTCTCTGGGAAATGGGGTAGAAATGTTGCGTTGTTTTGATTGTCGTTGTGGCCACCATCAAGGTGTAGAACAATGCTTTCCACACTTTCCACAAACAATTCTTCTGTAGTCACCCCCCTTTGATTCGCACATATGCACCTTACCAATGTGTCCGCTTTTTAAAGGCCAGTATTTATTCGGTCAAAGAAAGATTAAGAAAACCACTTGACATTTGAAGGTGAACTTTACCCACTGGACCTCCAGCAGAGTGATGTCACTTGACTCAAACAATGAAGACCATTGCATGAAATGTTACGTCGCGTCTCCACCAGCGCCGGCAAACAGACTCATGCTGAGCGCGTCACCAATTAGCCGAGGCAGATCCCACGGCAAGTGATTAATCTAAACAGCGATGAAAGCTTAAAGGTTTGCATATACTAACCCGGAATTATTTTTGAATTATTTCTAATTCGATGCTATTCCAATTGTTCTTAACACCATTCCATAATTATTTGCACGCGCAACTTTTTGCGGTGTTGTTCTTTACATTGGTCACTCTTTAAGTCGTCAAGTCAAGAGAGTTTATTGTCATGTGTCCCAGATAGGACAATGCAATTCTTGCTTGCTGCAGCACAACAGAATATTGTAGGCATAAATACAGAACAGATCAGTGTGCCCCTATACCATAGAATATATATACACACACACATAAATAAACAGATAAAGTGCAATAGGGTGTTATAGTTCAGAGTTTGTTTGAAGTTGTGTTTAATAGTCTGATGGCTGTGGGGAAGCAGCTGAACCTGGATGTACCAGATTTCAGGCTCCTGTACCTTCTACCTGATGGCAGCAGAGAGATGAGTGTGTGGCCAGGATGGTGTGGGTCCTTGATGACGTTGGCAGCCTTTTTGAGGCAGCGACTGTGATAGATCCACTCGATAGTAGGGAGGTCAGAGCCGATGATGGACTGGGCAATGTTAACAACTTTTTGCAGCCTTTTCCGCTCCTGGATGGTCAAGTTGCCGAACCAAGCCACGATGCAACCGATCAGCATGCTCTCTACTGTGCACCTGTAGAAGTTCGAGAGAGTCCTCCTTGACATACCGACTCTCCGTAATCTTCTCAGGAAGTAGAGGCGCTGATGTGCTTTCTTTATAATTGCATCAGTGTTCTCGGACCAGGAGAGTTCTTCGGAAATATGCACGCCCAGGAATTTGAAGTTCTTGACCCTTTTTACCATTGACCCGTGGATATAAACGGGACTGTTTAAGAAAGCAATGTTCCGAATATTCTTTCCATTAACTACAACGTACATGTTTGAAGACGAATCCCTACCGAAAAGTCGCCTATCCATTTTCCACCCAGGTGCTGCCTGACTCGGTGAATTACTTCAATACTTAGTGCTATGTGTTTTGCACTAATAAATGTCTCGATGTGGGCAACCTATCCATTCACCATAATCCTGAAGATGTCAGGGATCTGGTTTGGACGAGCCAGGATGTGATAGGATGGTTGCACAGCAGTCGAGGTCACGACCCGTGACCCGTACTGTTGCCACTCAACACCAACTGGAGTACACGCGGTGAATGTCAGGTAAGCATTTACTACGGTAAATGTCAGGTAAGCATGGCTACATTTACTATGTTTTCTTTTTGCATGTAAAAACCCACTTGAGAACCATGGGTGATTTTAAATTTTTGCAGCCAGATTTATCACTTCTGAAACTTTTTAGATACCAAAGGAATCAAGAAAAAACACAAAAAATGCCTTTCTGTTGATGAAATGCAGTGAGCAAACGCGATAATTCCCAATATTTTCAATCTTGATATCTGCATGGCCAATGTTCGCCAACCACTTTAGCTGTTGTTGTCCCTTCAGCTGTCACTTCTTTCTACAATCATTTCTCCTCACTTTTGGAATTCTGAAGTAGGATAAATATCTCTCATAGTTACCCCGATTTCCACAATTATTTACAGTGCAGAAATGGACCATTTTGCCAGTTTTTAACAGGTAAGAAAGTATGCGTTCCGTGTATTAACAGTGTATGCCATAGGCTGTCATGTCCTCCACATGGATTGAGCTGCTCCGTGCATCACGCCCTTTGACCCAATGACCTTATGTGCAACCCCCCTATAGGGAAAGTGCACCAAAGATTGGGTACTGGGATCACGGTCATCAAGGGGAAAGATATTGTCTGTGGCATAGGTGTAACCTACACTACACTACAACAGTCGCCCAAGCTATTTTCATTTAATCCAAGATGGAGTGCATGGAATAGGTCAGGATACACATTCCCAGATTATTGGGGGAGGGGAGGGAAAGCAAATCCAACATTGCCCTCATTGTTTCCCTTGCCCCTCGACTCAAGTCTGAAGAAGTGTCTCTACCCAAAACGTCACCCATTCCTTCTCTCCAGGGATGCTGCCTGAGTTATTCCAGCATTTTGTGACTATCTTTTGTTTAAACCAGCATCTGCATTTCCTTCCCACACTTCCTCCCTCACCCCGATGGTCCCCTTTATGTGTGAAAATACTCTTATATATTAGGTGGCCATCGGAATGAGGATAATATTGGATCTATTTTATCTCACCTCCACCCATTGTTCTGGGGATGTGTTTGCATACAATCAACATGCACAAACACAAATTGTCACAACATGCTGGGGTTCTGCTTGAACCTGGTGTTGCAAAGGATGGACCTAGCCTTGATCATAGGCAATGTTTCAGTCAGTTGGACTTTGTCACATTATCTGTGCTTTATGGAAAAGTTCCTTAAAAAAGGTAAGTTCATCAGGCAGCGGAGAGCATGGAATGTTCGGAGAAACACATAACAGATCCTCTGGGATGGTTTCCCAAGTGTACTGTGAAAACCATTTGGCAGAATAGCTCACACCAGAACTCACCAATGAGCACTAACATTGCCTGTCTGGCAGAAAGGTTTCTTTGTACAACCCTTCCCCCATGGTTGGAGCTACAGTCCCAATGCATGCTGACTGGGGAAACCTGCCATGTGCGTTTGCAAACAACATAAGCAACAATATAATGGAGGACTCACTGATCTATGGGCTGTTCCAAAGGACACATACCGAGTCCAATATCAAGTGCTGCTGGAAGATTGTCAACCTGGTGAAAGATGCACTTTGGTCTGTCTGATACTTGTTGGTCTTCCAGTACAAGAAGGCTCCATAAGTAAAAGATGATAATCTAAAAGAAGACTTGCCATTCCAGGCATTTGGAAACTTTTAAAATGTGTATAGGAAATTAAAGAAAAAAGCAGATTTGCTTAAATATATTAACTGCTATTAATTAATTTAAAACAGATACATTATTATTTTTTATAAAGCGTACAAATATTTATCTTTTTAATTCCTATATGCAACCTCATTATAATGAATGGGGCATTCTAAATTGATTGATTGAAAGATGCAGTATGGGAACAAACCCTTTGGCCCACCGAGTCCACATCAACCATTGATCACCCGTTCACACCAGTTCTATATTATCCCACTTTCGCATGCACTCCTTACACACAAGGTGCAATTTGCAGAGGTGAATTAACCTACAAACTCGCACATCTTTGGGAAGGTGGGAAGAAACTGGAGCATTCAGAGGAAGCCCTTGCAGCTACAGAGAGAATGTGCAATCTCCACACGGCGAGCACCCGAGGTCAGGATCGGGTTTACACTGGGTGGATAAAAGTGCTGGAGAAACTCAGCGGGTGCGGCAGCATCTATGGAGCGAAGCAAACAGGCAACGTTTCAGGCCGAAACCCTTCTTTAGACTCTGGGTGGTCTGGTTTCCTCCAGGGCAAAGGAGACTATAGATATGGAAGGGTAAGGTGTGAAAACGACATATCAAAGCAGACAATGGTAAGGAAATGTAGAATGGTTCATTGTTAGTTGAGGGGAAGGTGAAAAAGCATACAATCAGTAAAATTAAGCAAGAGGGCAGTGAAATTAGTCAGAGAACTAGTGGAAGTGACGGAGAGGGAAAGCAAAGGTTACTCGTCATGTCATAAGTGATAGGAGCAGAATTAGGCCATTCAGCCCATCATAGAAACATAGAAAATAGGTGCAGGAGGGGGCCATTCGGCCCTTCGAGCCAGCACCGCCATTCATTGTGATCATGGTTGATCGTCCCGGATCAATAACCTGTGCCTGCCTTCTCCCCATATCCCTTGACTCCACTTGCCCCTAGAGCTCTATCTAACTCTCTCTTAAATCCATCCAGTGATTTGGCCTCCACTGCCCTCTGTGGCAGGGAATTCCATAAATTCACAACTCTCTGGGTGAAAAAGTTTTTTCTCACCTCAATCTTAAATGACCTCCCCTTTATTCTAAGACTGTGGTCCCTGGTTCTGGACTCGCCCAACATTGGGAACATTTTTCCTGCATCTAGCTTGTCCATTCCTTTTATAATTTTATATGTTTCTATAAGATCCCCCTCATCCTTCTAAACTCCAGTGAATACAAGCCTAGTCTTTTCAATCTTTCCTCATATGACAGTCCCGCCATCCCAGGGATCAATCTCGTGAACCTACGCTGCACTGCCTCAATCACAAGAATTTCCTTCCTCAAATTAGGAGACCAAAACTGTACACAATACTCCAGATTTGGTCTCACCAGAGCCCAATACAACTGCAACATCAAGTCAACTCTGCCATTCAATCATGGCTGATCTATCTCTCCTTCAAAACCCTATTCTCCGGCCTTCTCCCCATCACCCCTGACACCTGTACTAATCAAGAATCTATATTTGTCTGAAGAGTCTCGACCCGAAACGTCACCCATTCCTTCTCTCCAGGGATGCTGCCTGTCCTGCTGGGTCACTCCAGCATTTTGTGTTTATCTTCAGTTTAAACCAGCATCTGCAGTTCCTACCTACAACAAGAATCTATCTATCCACTGTATCTCTGCTTTGAAAAATATCCATTGACTTGGAATGGAGGAGGGAACTGCAGATGATGGTTTACACCCAGGATGCTGGAGTAACTCAACGGGACAGGCAGCATGTCTGGAGAGTTACTCCAAGCATTTAGTGTCCAGCAAGGACGACTTGTCCGCTTCCCCCCCTTCATGTTTGGCGGCGGCAGCAGCAGCGCCCTCGCCCGGACAATTTATCTCCGGAGGTACACAAAAATGCTGGAGAAACTCAGCGGGTGCATCAGCATCTATGGAGCGAAGGAAATAGGTAACGTTTCGGGCCGAAACCCTTCTTCAGACTGATAGGGGGTGGCAGGGAGAAGGAAGGAAAAAGGAGGAGGAGGAGCCCGAGGGCTGAGGAAGGGGAGGAGGAGGCGGAGCCCGAGGGCTGAGGAAGGGGAGGAGGAGGCCGAGCCCGAGGGCTGGGGGATGGGAGGAGGAGGCGGAGCCCGAGGGCTGAGGAAGGGGAGGAGGAGGAGGAGCCCGAGGGCTGAGGAAGGGGAGGAGGAGGAGGAGCCCGAGGGCTGAGGAAGGGAAGGAGGAGGAGGAGCCCGAGGGCTGGGGGAAGGGGAGGAGGAGGAGGAGCCCGAGGGCTGGGGGATGGGAGGAGGAGGAGGAGCCCGAGGGATGGGAGGAGGAGGAGCCCGAGGGCTGGGGGATGGGAGGAGGAGGAGGAGGAGCCCGAGGGCTGGGGGATGGGAGGAGGAGGAGGAGCCCGAGGGCTGAGGAAGGGGAGGAGGAGGAGGAGGAGGAGCCCGAGGGCTGAGGAAGGGGAGGAGGAGGAGGAGGAGGAGCCCGAGGGCTGAGGAAGGGGAGGAGGAGGAGGAGGAGGAGCCCGAGGGCTGAGGAAGGGGAGGAGGAGGAGCCCGAGGGCTGAGGAAGGGGAGGAGGAGGAGCCCGAGGGCTGGGGGATGGGAGGAGGAGGAGGAGCCCGAGGGCTGGGGGATGGGAGGAGGAGGAGGAGGAGGAGGAGCCCAAGGGCTGGTGGATGGGAGGAGGAGGAGGAGCCCGAGGGCTGAGGAAGGGGAGGAGGAGGAGGAGCCCGAGGGCTGGGGGATGGGAGGAGGAGGAGGAGCCCGAGGGCTGGGGGATGGGAGGAGGAGGAGGAGCCCGAGGGCTGGGGGATGGGAGGAGGAGGAGCCCGAGGGCTGGGGGATGGGAGGAGGAGGAGCCCGAGGGCTGGGGGATGGGAGGAGGAGGAGGAGCCCGAGGGCTGGGGGATGGGAGGAGGAGGAGGAGCCCGAGGGCTGGGGGATGGGAGGAGGAGGAGGAGCCCGAGGGCTAGGGGATGGGAGGAGGAGGAGGAGCCGGAGGGCTGGGGGATGGGAGGGGGAGGAGGAGCCCGAGGGCTGAGGAAGGGGAGGAGGAGGAGGAGCCCGAGGGTTGGGGGATGGGAGGAGGAGGAGGAGCCCGAGGGCTGGGGGATGGGAGGAGGAGGAGGAGGAGGAGCCCGAGGGCTGGGGGATGGGAGGAGGAGGAGGAGGAGGAGCCCGAGGGCTGGGGGATGGGAGGAGGAGGAGGAGCCCGAGGGCTGGGGGAAGGGGAGGAGCCTTCTTGAACAATTTATCTCCGGATTCGGGCATCTGCGGGATGGTCCGCCCGCGCATGCGCGGCGTGTATGTGGCGCGTGTATGCGGGGCGTGGCTGATGGGGCGATGACGTCGGCGTCGGTTGGGCGGCCGCGCCTCGCGGAGGGAAGATGGCGCTGAACTCGACCAACCCGTCGCAGCTGCTGCCGCTCGGTAAGCGCCGGCATTGAGGCAACGGCACCGGCACCGGGCCTCACACTAGGCGGCGAGGAAACAAAACACAGGCCGATGCTTAAAGATCCCAAGTTAAAACCAGCCCAACGTCGGAAATAGTCTAATCATGCACTACCTAAATCGGGTTGGGGTTTATTATTGCCACATGTGCAGCGAAGAGTTTTGCAGGAATAAACTGCAGGTGCTGGTTTAAACAGAAGATAGACACAACATGCTGGAGTAACTCAGCGGGACAGGCAGCATCTCTGGAGAGAAGGAATGGGTGACGTTTCGGGTCGAGACTCTTCTTCAATTGTCAACCCTGTTTCACTCAATGTTATCACTCACATGTTATTTTAAATAGTTAGCAATGGTGAATTTGTTCTACTTGCAATTATTTTTGTGGGGAAGGGGGAGGAGGTGGAGTTGCTGTAGGTATTGGATGGGAAGGGAGGTGGAGGTGCACTATTCCAGTGCAATGTATTGTGACGACCATCTAAGCAAGTGGCTTCACAGTTAATACACATGTTTTATTTATATCTTGTTTGGCTTTCTGCAGATTCAATATTTTCTCTTCTATTTCAGAACTGGTGGACAAATGCATCGGCTCACGTATTCACATTGTCATGAAAAATGACAAAGAAATTGTAGGAACACTGCTAGGTTTTGATGATTTTGTCAGTATCCTTTTCTGCTTTACTTTTAATGTCATGCTTCGAGGATTTTCCTTGAACTGATTGACTCCTGAGGTCAGGCAGTGTTGGTGTTCACCATACATGGAGTATTTTGTATCATTTTGCACGGGGGGGGGGGGGGAGGGGAATACCTCATTAAAAATGGGAGTACTGCAAAGATTCAGCAGAATAAATCTGGAATGGTTAGTCTGTTATGAGGAGATATTGGGTCGTCTAGGTCTACATCCTTGGAGCAGGTGAAGTGATTGGGAGGGCTTAACAGAGGAGAAGTGGAAGGATGATTTTGCTAGCTGTGAAGTCTAAACCTTAATGGCTTGTAAGAATGGCACCAGGGTGATTTTTATAATTTTATAAACTGGACAAATCAAATTGGCATGGGTTGATGAGAACAAGTTTGTGCTGAAAATGTTTATGAGAATGCTGCTAGGATTAGAGGGCGTTTAGCTATAAGAAGTTGGGAAAATTTGGATTGTAAGTGGACAAAATCCTGCATGTGCTCAGTCCATTGGCGAGAGAATTATAATGGTGGGCAGAAGAAAGATAAATTTAATTATCTGGGGTGTATCAATTGTCAGTTTCCAAAGCAATTTTAAGTGACCAGTACCTGCAATATATTTTTTTAAATATTTGACTACTGCTGCAAATTTGCAAGTATACATTTTGTTTGGAGACATAGCAACTGCAATTATTGTGATCTGGAGCAAAAAGACAAACTGAAAGCTGGACCATAGTAATAGGTATGGAGAGAGGGGAGTGAGGGGGCAGATGGAATGTGGTTGGAGGTCGGTGGCAGCCTCTTGTTTTCTCTAATCACTTTTCAGCCTGTAGTGGTAGTGATTTATGAATTCTACGATTGGATTTCCATGATACAAATGACAATATTATGAGTTGCCTATATTTGAATTTCTAGCATATATTTAGATGTATGACAGGTTACTGTGGGATAAATAAAAGCTTAAGAAATATTGATTTCTTGATTAGTATGGGTGTTAGAGGTTATGGGGAGAAGGCAGACGAATGGGGTTCGGAGGGAGAGATGGGTCAACCATGATTGAATGGCAACAGACTTGATGGGCCAAATAGTTTAATTCTAGTCTTATCACTTTTGATTTTATGATCTATTGAAATGGATGAAAGGCGGGCTAACATGAGGCAGAATGAGCAAAATGGATATAGCGAGGTTGCACGTAAGGTCATCAGGTCAAATGGCGTGACTCACTGTAGCTAAATTTTTCTGGAGTACAGGGCAGCTTCCGGCATACAATAGTAAAACACGAAACACGTACTTTCTTACCTGTTTAAAAACTGCCAAAATGGTCAATTTTTGCGCAAATAAATTGTGGAAATAGATAGGGGTAACCGTGAGAGAAAACCGCCAAAATCACTGCTGCTCGCTGACTTGCGAAAGAGCAGCATGCCGGCGGATTGAGGGCAAGTCCTGGCCCAAAACTGCCCGGGGCTGGAGGGTGACTGAGGGCTCTGAACCCGAGCACCAAGGTGTAAGCTGCCGAAGGAGCGGATCCCTCAGGACGGCCCCCACTTTCCCCCAGGGGTCAGCGCTGTCCGGCCACGGCCGCCCTCCATCCCGTCTCCCCCTGTGCGACCGCATTGTGACGGGCTGTGGGTCGGCAGCGCACACACACGGGACCTGGTGGAGCGGGGCCATGGCTCTAGGCAGCGGACACACGAGGACGAAAACCCGGCAACATTCCGTCAGCTGCAGCAGAGTTGGGGACAGTCTGGTCCCTCCGCCCACCCAGTTAAACTGACCACGTGGCACCGGCACCCGACCCCCACACTGGGGTGATTCACTGACCCCCGGACCCCGACCCCCACACGGGGCGAATCACACCCCCGACCCACACACGGGGTGATTCACCCCCCCACCCATACACACGGGGTTTCACCTCCTACCCGCACATGGTGATTCACCCCCCCCCGACACCCACACCGGTGTTATTCACCCGACCCCATAACCAGACCCACACACGGGGTGATTCCACCCTCCGACCCTCACACGGGGCGATTCACCCCCCCCCCCCCCCCCCACCGGTCGCGGGGACAGATGGCCCGGGGTCCACGAGTGGAACCAGTCAGGACAGAAGACAGGCCCGCTGCACTGGCAGCCATAGTAAGTGCTTACCTGACGTTCACCGCTTGTACTCCAGAAGGCGTTGCGTGGCAACAGTATGGGTCATGGGTCGTGACCTCGACTGCCGTGCAACCTTCCTATATTTTGGTTGGCAGGATGTAATGTGGGGCCACGATGACTGCTGCTGGCTATTCTTATTATCGTTTTAGAATTTGTCGAAATGACTTGAACAAAGGCATGGTTTCTAAATTTGCCGAAGTAACAAAAATGTATAGGAATGCAAGTGAATAGCCAATAAGGTTAGAGAGCGATAATTGTCGTTCTCAAGAGACAAAAAGATCTGGTGTTTCAGTACATGTTTCAAAAAGTCTGGCAGACAAGTGGAGAAAGTAATTCAGAAAGCTAACAATGTTATTGTTTAGTTCTGGGGAACTGAATGCGAAAGCAGGGAGTCAAGAGTGTTTTATTGTCATTTGTACCAGATAGAACAATGAAATTCTTGCTTGCTGCAGCACAACAGAATATGTAAACATAGTACAAACGGGAGAAAAAAAAGTTCAGTGGGTATACACGGCACACAAAGTCAATAAATAAACAAATATAGTGCAATAATAATAATAGTCTGTTATAGCTTGGAGCTTATTTGTTGTCGTGTTTAATAGCCTGATGGCTGTAGGGAAGAAGCTGTTCCTGAACCTGGACGTTACAGTTTTCAGACTCCTGTACCTTCTTCCTGATGGCAATGGTGAAATGAGTGCGTGGCTAGGATGGTATGGGTCTTTGATGATGTTGGCTGCCTTTTGAGGCGGCAACTTCGATAGATCCCTTCAATGGTGGGGAGGTCAAAGCCGGTTATGGACTGGGCAGTGTTCACAACTTTTTCGCAGTCTTTCCCACTCCTGGACATTCAAGTTGCCGAACCAGGGCACGATGCAACCAGTCAGTATGCTCTACTGTGCACCTGTAGAAGTTCAAGAGAATCCTCTTTGACATACCGAATCTCTAGTCTTCTCAGGAAGTAGAGGCGCTAATGTGCCTTTATAAATGCATCAGTGTGCTGGGTCCAGGAAAGATCTTCGGAAATATGCATGCCCAGGAATTTGAAGTTTTTGACCATCATCGACCCAATGATATAAACAGGATTGTGGGTCCTCATACTTCCCCTTCCAAAGTCCACAATCTATTCCTTGGTTTTAATGATGCTGAGAGCCAGGTTGTTGTGCTGGCACCATTTGGTCAATCGGTCAATCTCACTTCTATACTCTGACTCATCACTATCTGTAATTCGTCCAACAACAGTGGTATCGTCGTCGAACTTGATGATGGAGTTCGCACTATGTTCGTCTACACAGTCATGGGTATAGATTGAGTAAAGCAGGGGGCTGAGCACGCAGCCTTGAGGTCCTCCTGCACTGATTGTTACTGAGGATGAGGTATTCCTGCCAAGTAGAACAGACTATGGTCTGTGGATGAGTAAGTCAAGGATCCAATTGCAGAGGGATGTGCAGAAACTCAGTTACGTGAGCTTGGTAACCAGCTTGGAGGGGATGATGGTATTGAAAGTCGAGCTGTAGTCTAAACAACAGCCTGACGTAAGTGTTTTTTATTGCCAAGTGGCCCAATGCAGAGTGGAGAGCCAGTGGCGGACTGTAGTGGGTCGATGTTCTTGTCTTGGTAGGAGTTTATATGCCCCATAACCAACCTCTCAAAGCACTTCATCACAGACGTTAGTGCCACTGGTAGATAGTCATTGAGGCACGTCACCTTACTCTTCTTGAGCACCGGTATTATTGATGCCCTCGTATAGCAGGTGGGAACCTCAGATCTCACGTGAGAGGTTGAAAATGTCTGCAAAAACTCCAGCCAGTTGGTCTGCATAGGTTTTGAGAACTCGACCGGGTATACCATCGGGCCCAGGCTTTCCGAGGGTTCTCCCCCCAAAGGATCTTCTGACGTCGGCCTCTGTGAATGTGACTGTCATACCATCAGGGCGAATGAGGGCTTGGGAAGGCACATCAGTGTTCACCCTATCAAAGTGCGTAGAATGCATTGGGCTCGTCGCTGTCGTTTGAGCTGCCTCCTGATTTTGCCTGATGGCATTCAAGCCAGTTGCTGAACATCTGCCTCATCCTCCAACTTAGAGCAGAATCCCTTTTGTCCTTTTTGATAGTCTTGTCAAGGTCGTATCTGGACTTCTTATAGACCTCTGCATCACTAGACCTGAATGCCCGGGATCTGGTCTTAAGCAGAATGCGAACCTCATGGTTCATCCAAGGTTTCTGGTTAGGAAACACTCGGAAGGTTTTTGTTGGAACACAGTCCTCCACACATTTCCTTATGAAGTCTGTAATGACTGGCGTATTCATTCAGGTCCATTGCCGTGTCCTTGAACATTGCCTAGTCTACAGACCAAGCAGTCCTATAGTTATTCCTCTGCTTCCCCAGACCAGTGCAGTCCTCACTTCTGAGGGTGCTCTCTTCAGTTGCTGCCTGTAGCAGGAAGAAGCCGCACCGCTGACTGGTCGGATTTTCCGAAGTGAGGGCGAGGGATAGAGCGATAGGCATCTTTGATAGTTATATAGCAGTGGTCGAGGGTGTTTAATCCTCTGGTGCTGCAGGAGACTTGTTGATGGAACTTTGGGAGTGATTTTTTTCAGGTTGGCTTTGTTGAAGTCCCCGGCTATTGTGGTAAACGACTCGGGGTAAGCTGTATGGTGCTTGTTGACCAAGGCATGCAGTCCCTCCAGTGCCAGACGACGTCTGCCTGAGGTGGGAAGTAGACTGTGGTCAGGATGATGGAGGTGAATTCCCTCGGTAGGTAGAAGGGGCGGCACTTCACTGCCAGATGTTCGAGGTGTGGAGAGTAGCAGTTGGACAGAACTGCCACATCTGTATAGATGCTGCTGTACCTGCTGAGTTTCTCCAGCACTTTTGTCTACGTCTATATTCCCCTCACTTTGCTCTTCGCCTCCTTTAAATGTGGTTCCCATACCAACCTACCTTCCTTACTTATCATTAGATTAGAGCAGCAGTAGCATTTGTCCCTTCTATTACCTTCCAGCTATTTTCCACTTTCATAGAAACATAGAAACATAGAAATTAGGTGCAGGAGTAGGCCATTCGGCCCTTCGAGCCTGCACCGCCATTCAATATGATCATGGCTGATGTTCGAGGTGTGCCCTTACCCTCCCAGCTCCACCTGTCCATCCCTCACCCCATCTCATTCCATCTAATCATCAACTGGGCATTACTGATGAAACATCAACTTGTAAAGGTTAACTGCTTTTCTTCCCTTGCCTCTTTTTAAAGTGTTCTATTCCTATTTAAGGCTTGTTGCTTCTGTTTTTGTACTTGAGCAGTTCCAGCATTTTATTTCGTCTATCATGTCAGCAGTTTTTTTTTTTAGTTGTTTACTCCACCTGCAGACAGTTTAGCATCAAGCAACATGGCTTCAACATCCTGCCCTGTACATTATGCAGAAACTCCATTGCAGAACTGAAAATTGTTGATATTTGTATGTGTTAATATATTTACTACAGGAAGCATTTCTTAACTCTAATCTTTGGACATGGTACTTGAAGATGTCACAGAATTGTAAGTTAATTTAACTTTTTTTGCTGATCTGTAGAGCAACCTGCTAGTAATATTAAAATGAACATACAGTGTAATGTACCTTATTTGGTATTCTGGTTAGACAATGAGTTGATATGTTACAGGTTTTTTAGCAACTTTCCTCATTGTGAAGTCAACAGAGACGGATGTTTATCCCTAATTATCCACTGACTAGAGTTACTAGGTGTTTAAGAAAGAACCGCAGATGCTGGAAAAATCAAAGGGAGACAAAAATGCTGGAGAAACTCAGCGGGTGAGGCAGCATCTATGTAGCAAAGGAATAGGTGACGTTTCGGGTTGAGACCCTTCTTCAGACTGATGTGGGGGGGGGGGGGGGAAGAAGAAAGGAAGAGAAGGAGACAGTAGGCTGAGGGAGAGCTGGGAAGGGGAGGGTAAGGAGGGAGAAAGAGCAAGGACTACCTGAAATTGGAGAAGTCAATGTTCATACCGCTGGGGTGTAAACTACCCAAGCAAAATATGAGGTGCTGCTCCTCCAATTTGCGGTGAGACTCACTCTGGCCATGGAGGAGGCCCAGGACAGAAAAGTCAGATTCAGAATGTGAGAGGGAGTTGAAGTGCTGAGCCACCGGGAGATCAGGTTGGTTAATGCGAACTGAGCGGAAGTGTTGGGCGAAGCGATCGCCAAGCCTGTGCTTGGTCTCACTAATGTAGAGCAGTTGACATCTAGAACAGCGGATGCAATAGATGAGGAGGTGCAGGTGAACTTCTGCCTCACCTGTAAAGACTGCTTGGGTCCTTGGATGGAGTCCACGGGGGAGGTAAAGCGACAAGTGCAGTATTTCCTGCGGTTGCAAGGGAAAGTACCGGGATTTGGGTGGGAAGGGACGAATTAACCAAGGAGATACGGAGGGAACGGTCTCTGTGGAAAGCCGAAAGGGGAGGAGATGGGAAGATGTGGCCAGGGGTGGGATCCTGTTGGAGGTGGCGAAATTGTCGGAGGATTATCTGTTGTATATGACGGCTGGTAGGGTGGAAGGTGAGGACAAGGGTGACTCTGTCCTTGTTATGAGTGGGGGGGATGGGGAGTGAGAGGGGAGCTACGGAATATAGAGGAGACCCTGGTGAGAGCCTCATCTATGGTCGAAGAGAGGAACCCCCGTTCCCTAAAGAATGAGGACATCTCCGATGCCCTAGTTTGAACACCTCATCCTGGATGCAGAGGAACTGGGAGTAGGGGATAAGTCCTTACAGGAAGCAGGATGGGAAGAAGTGTAGTCCAGATAGCCCTGTGAGTTTGTAGTAGATGTCGGTCAGTAGTCTGTTACCTGCGATGGAGATAGTGAGGTCTAGAAACGGTAGGTTTATGTCGAAATGGTCCAGGTGAATTTGTGTGCCGGATGGAAGTTAGTGGTGAAATGGATGAAGCCAGTGAGTTCTGCATGGGTGCAGGAGGTGGCACCAATGCAGTCGTCAATGTAGCGGAGGTAGAGTTCAGGCATAGGGCCATGGTACGCCTCAAACAAGGATTGTTCGACGTTCCCTATAAGGACGCAGGGATAGCTGGAGCCCATGCACGTGCCCATAGATACGCCTTGGATTTGGAGGAAATGGGAGGAGTCAAAGGAAAAGTTAAGGGTAAGAACCAGCTCTGCTAGGCGGAGGAGAGTATTAATTGACGGGGATTGGTTGGTTCTGCGGTTGAGGAAGAAACGGAGGGCATTAAGACCCTCCTGGTGGGGGATGGAGATGTAGAGTGACTAATACATCCATGGTGAAGATGAGGGAGTGGGGGCCTGGAAAACGAAAGTCATGGAGGAGACTAAGAGCGTGTGAGGTGTCTTGGACAAAGGTAGGGAGGGATTTGTGTGAGGTGTCTTGGACATAGGTCGGGAGGGATCCCTCCCTACCTATGTCCAAGACACCCCACACGCTCTTTTGAACTTTTCATTCAATCTAACTAGACTGCAGTTGCAGCGCCATTTACTTTATCTTCTGCCTTCTACAGTGAGATCACACCAGAAGGAAGAAGAATCACAAAACTGGACCAAATCTTATTGAATGGAAACAACATAACTATGGTATGTAATGGCAGCAAAAAAACACCAGACAAAGGTTTGTCTGGATTTTCCAAGCTTTCTGATATTTGGCACGATGTAGGAACTAGAATAAGCCTGCACTAGGCAGTTTCCTTTTTTTGGGATTGTTTTTGTTAGAAAGAAAATGAATAATTGTATTTGCAATAATTTTTCATGGATTATTTTGTTCCTGCTTGACTAAATAAAGATCGAAAGTAAATTATTCCTCATGTAAAACTATTTTGGATATAAAGCTTGGATGTGCCTTTTTTAGCCTCATCAGCTAATGCTCTACTCTGTTTTGTTCTGTGACTGCCCCCACAGTTTCATTTTAATAATCCTTTTTTTTCCTCATACTCTTCATTCTGCCATTTTACTATCAGATACTATTGGTTTTCTTGCCAAGAAATTTACACCTTATACTTATCTACTTTGAAATCTACCTTTGAAATTATGCCCTTTCTGGAAATTTTAGCGTTATTGCAGTTTTCGTTCAAGAACATTTGAAACATTCAAAAGTCCTTGACAGCTTGGAAAGGTGGCTCAGCTGACTCATTGTTTCAGCTATTTCATGTGTTATTCTTGTGTGATATTGTCTGTTTATTTTGGGAGATCTTTGTGCAGCAAGTGAACATTGTTGAAGCCAGGGAAGTAAATCTTTAGTTTACTTGTATGCAAACTACTCTGGTAGCAGTTTTGGCCCAGTTATCCCAATTTTTGATATTACTACCATATCTCAGATTTTAGTTTGGTTTAGAGATACATTGTGGAAACAGGCCTTCGCCTATCCACAAGTTCTATGCTATGCATGAGGGATAATTTACAGGAGCCAATTAACTTACAAACCTGCATATCTTTGGGATATGAGAGGAAAATGTAGCACCAAGAGAAAACCCACGTGGTTACAAGGAAAATGTACAAACTCCGTGCAGATCCCCTAGTCATTATTAAACCTGGGTCTCACACTGCCAGGCAGAATACTGCTGCACCACTGTGCTGCCCCTTGTGCAGCTACACAGCGTGGAAATGGGCATGTTGGCCTATTGCATCTATGCTGATCATCATGCCTATCCATACTAATCTCACTTGCCTGCATCAATTCCTCTATTTGGCAAGTCAAGTAGCTGACCAGATGCGTCTGATCCTGCCTCCACCTCTTCTGATAACTCATTCTCAATACTTGTATGCCTGCAAAATGTTTTACCATACTATCTTAATGTAGTTTCCTGTTACTCTGCTTTTCTGATTTGTTATTACCTTTTTCTTTATATATTCCTATGCCATGCTGTCTATCTAGTATAAATATGTTCCTTAATTATTTGTCATTATTCCCCCACTAGTTTTTATTTTCCAGACATTCAGCTGTTATTTTTGTCACAAAACTTTGATTGATAGAAAGGAAATATCCACCAAATAAGTGTGTGTGTGTGTGCGGCAGCAATCTCATTAGCTGCTCAAATGTTGAAAAATATGTATTGCTGTAAAATATATATATTTAATTTATTGGTATAGGTATTAATCTTTGTGATTAATTTTTATATCTTTGTTTATGTTCATTTATTTTTGTTATTGCCAACTGTGGCTATTTATTTAATATTGTACGTATTTTAAATCTTCTTTTAACCTTTCCAGCTTATACCTGGTGGTGAAGGCCCTGAAGTATGAATGGATCCTTCTGACTTTCAGCTGTGAAGTTTTGAATTTTTAGTTTTGAGTTTTTGTGTTTTGACTTTCTAAAATTTAATTTCAACATAATTTCCAAACATTTGCTAATATTTTGTATGTTGAGCAAAGAGTGGACTGTCTCAGAAGAGGTGAATCATGACTAAGTATATATAAGTTTTTTAAATAAAAATAAAATGTTCTATAAGTTATGACTTGTATTGTGTGTGATTTTATATTTAAAATGGAAACGTGTGTTTATTCGAGGTACATCTTTGGATTCTCTGGTTAATTTCTTCTGAAATGATATTTTGTCAAACAGTGTCATTGGGGTAGATATTTCACAATTGAAATACAGACCTTTGGACCTAAATATTAAAATCATCTATGGAAGAGAATACAAAATATTTTGGAAGAGGGTCTCTTTTGGTGCGATGAAAGAAGATCTCCCTCAAGCCAAATTAAAATGAAAATAATTCTGCCGCCATTAGCAAAAGAAGATCTTCAGCAAGGATAGAATTTGGATTCTGACCTCTAATTGTTGACATCCTACTGCAAAGAAAAAAAGGTGATTTGGGATAAAGTTCGTTATGGGTACTTTTACAGCACTCAATCCAGGATGACGAACAAGAATTCATAATACCCTGGGTAGGAAAGAACTGCAGATGCTGGTTCAAATCGAAGGTTGACACAAAATGCTGGAGTAACTCAGCGGGACAGGCAGCATGTCTTGAGAGAAGTAATGGGTTTGCAGTATGAGATAACGGTAAAGGCTGAATGCTACTGCAATTTGAGCTTTGGAGTCATTGCTAGATTCAGTTTGACATTAGTTACGTGATTACGACCTTGCGTTCAGCCAGTGATTTAATTTGAAATGTTAAACCAGGATATGTTGAATAGCTGGGCACTAGGGTGTGTTGAACAGAGGGACCCGAGGATACAAATAAATAGTTCCCTGACAATAACACAGGAAGACAGTGATGAAAATAGCTTTCTTTCTTTTATCAGCTGCCACATTGAGAACAAGAGTTGGGACGTCATGTTATAGTGGACTTGTAATGTATAACTACGTATAGGAATGATGTGATTAAGTTAGAGTGCAGACAAAGATCTTGCCTGGATGGAGGGTGGGTGGGGGAGGGGGCTTGCATTATAAGGAGAGACTGGTTAGGCTAGACTGTTTTTCCAGGAGCAAAGGAGGCTGAGGAATGCCTTTGTTAAAAAGGTTTATTAAATTATGTGGGGTGCAGATAGGGTGGATGGTCTCAATTGTAATCTTAGAGGATGGGAGTCAAAAACTGGAGGGCAAAGGTTGAAGATGAGAGGAAAGATCCTGCAAGTGTCATCAAACAGCAGGAATGGCCATGATGAGATTCTTTAATTGCCTTGAAAGCAATTAACTAGACGACCATGAAATTCAACATGCTCTCAACTCACTTTCTTTAGGGTCATACCACACAGAAAAAGGGCTTTCAACCCAACTTACCTATATCGACAACAGCGGCACAGTGGCTCTGCGATAGAGCGGCTGTCTTACAGTGCCAGAGACCCAAGTTCAATCTTGACAATGGGTCCTGCCTGTATGGAGTTTGTGTTTTCTCGCTGTGAACGAGTGGGTTTTCTCCATGTGCTCTTGTTTTCTCCCACATTCCGAACTCGTGCAGGTTTGTAGATTAATTGGGTTCTATAAATAATCCCCAGTGTGTAGGCTAGAACTAGTGTGCACAGGTGATAGCTGGTCAGCGTGGACTCGATGGGTCAAACGGCCAGTTTTCTCGCTGTATCTCTGAACAACTCAAATGAAGATGCCCATCAATGCCAGTTCCATTTGACCCTTATCCCACTGAACCTTTCCTATCCATAGACCTGTCTCTGAGAACTCATTCATATAGCATCCTCTGTGTAAAGAAAGTTGCCCCTCTGGTTCCTATTAAATCTTTCCCTTCTCAACTTTAACCTGTGCCCTCTAGTTCTTGATTCTCTGATCCTGGGAACTTGTCTGAGTGCATTCTGTGCCCCTCATGATTGTATATACCTCTAAGATCACCTCTTGGTTTCTGACACTCCAAGGAATAAAGTCCTAGCCTACCCAACACTCCCGGTAACTTTGTGTCCTCCCAATCCCGGCAAAATCCTTGTAAATCTTGTTTGCACTCCTTCCAGCTTAATGGCTCTTTGCAACCACTGAATGATGAAAACTGAACACAATGTTCCAAGTGCAACCTCACCACCATCTCTCAACTGCGACATAACGTTCCAATTTCCAAATTCATTGTTCTTATTGATGAAGGCCAGCACTATCCTGACCACTTGTAACGCCACTTTTGGGGAACAATGTACTTTGTTTCAAATCACACCCCAGCGGCCTACCGTTCATTGTGAAAGTCCTCTCCTAGTTTGACTTCCCAATACGCCACACCTTGGACTGAAACTCCATTAACCATGTCTTTGTATACTTACCCAGATCCCACTTTAATTCTTAATAACCTTCTTCACTGTCTACAATACTAACTATTTTAGTGTCATCTGCAAACGTACTTATCATACCTTATTCCTTCTCATCCAAATCGTTCATATATCGGTCAAATAACAATGATGTGAGCATTGATCACTGAAGTACACTTGTCATGGGGCTCCAGACTGAAAAACAACCACCATCACCTCCTGCTCCCTCTGATTAAGTAAATTATCTATCCAATTAGTTTGCTCACCTTGGATCCACTAATCTAACCTTCCAGAGTAGCATACCATGCAGAACCTTATCAAAGACCTTGCTGAAATCCAGATACACCATGCATACTGCCATGCCCACACAGAGGAGGTGCATGTGAACCTCTTTCAACAGGACATATAATACCTGCTCCTCTACATCTCCCTCACATCCATCCAGGGACTCAAGTATTCCTTCCAGGTGACACAAAGTTTCACTTGCATCTCTTAACCTCATTTACTGCATTTGGTGTTCCTGATGCGGCCTCTTTTACATCGGCAAGATCAAGCATAGACTCTGTACGCTTCTCACTAAACACTTGCACTCTGGTTGCTAATCATTTTAACTCCCCTTTGCATTCCCACACTGACCTTTCTGTCGTGAGGCACCTCCATTGCCAGAGAGAGCACCTCATTCCAAGTAGAGAGTTCACAACAGTGTAAACATTAGATTTTCCAATTTTAGTTAAGTAACCTTTTTAAATATTTTTTCTTCGCCCATCCCTGTGCCCTACCTGGGCTTGCTCTTATTTCTCCCCTTTCAACTATATTTCTTCATCGGGCTTCACAATTCGCACACATTCTATCATCATCATCTCCATCATCCCGCCCCCCCCCACTCCTCACCAGTCTAGCTATCGCACAGGGCTTTGTCCTCCCACCTCTCTACCAGCTTTCTTTCCCCCCCCCCCTCCCTCAGCCACAATCAGTCTGAAGAAGTGCCCTGACCCAAAATGGTTCCTATCCATGTTGACCTGCTCTGTTACTCCAACAATCTATGTCTTTTTTTGTGCATCATTATCTGCAGTTTCTTGCTTGAATCAACGTACCTACCATGTCAGACTTATTGGTCTATAGTTCTCTGGTTAAAGCACATGGTAAAATGTAATTGGGTATTTGGTTAGGAACAATGCAACCTAGTGACAGGCAGTATAAGCAGTTGATCCAAACTTCTATTAAATTTTATATCTTCTCTATGTTATAGCAGTAATGTTGTTAAGCCACATACTGCCACCATGCCCTCTCCCAACTGCCTATTATTCCTCATGACTGGAGTAGGTTCGTTTCTCCAAACTGTTGAATCTGCTATTTGCCATTCATCAAAAGTAATGTAGTAACACGGTGATGTCAGCCCTTTGGAGTCACATTTGTGAGGACTTCGTGGCACAAGTCTCAAAACCTCTGGTTATTAATGTAGATTTGGAACACTTGGTAAAAGATCCTGATTCTCCACTGGGTGGCGCCAGCAATGGCTGCCTCGCCAACAGTCTGTCTGTCTGTCCTTTCCTTTGTGCCTGTTTTGTATGTGTGAATGTTTTTTTTAGTGTTCTTTAGCAGTTTTATGTGGGGGGGGGGGTAGTTGGAATTATTTTCTATTCTCTTACCTCGATGGAGGTGAGATTTTTTCCCCCCCCCCCCCCCCCCCATACATCTCCGTCCGCACTGCGGCCTAACATCAAGGAGTTGGCGGCCTTTGCTGGAGATCGACCGAGAGCTCCATCGCGGGAGCCTGCGGACTTAACATCACGGAGCTCGCGATCCCTGTTGGGGGTCGTCTTTGGAGCTCCAACCATGGGTGCCGGCGGACATTAACATTAGAGTTAGAGACCGACATTGGGGACTCCAAGCCACAGGAGTGTCGATCTCCCTTACGCGGGCGTTTCGATCGCCCCGACGCGGGGACTTTGATCCCCCGACTGCGGATGGTTTGCCTGCCCCGACCGGGTGAGAATAAAGAGGAAGGAGATTGGACTTGTTGCCTTCCATCACAATGAGGATTGTGGGGATTCCGCTGTGGTGGATATTTATGTATCCGCTGTGCTGGATGTGTATTATAACTTTTATGTCGTGTATCTTGTTGCTTGTTTTTTTAGTATGGCTGTATGGTAATTCAAATTTCACTGTACCTTAATTGGTACATGTGACAAACTAACCTTGAACCTTGATGAATCACCAGTTATTTGATTGCTTCGTGATTCACAGCAAGTCTTCCTTAACAAACCCCCAAATATGATTTGAGATGTGAACCAATAATCATAAGCCCAGTAATGATCAGGAGCTTTTTTTTCCCTTTAGAACATACTATAATTAAATATACTGCTTTGTCAGCACTTTCCAAATTCTTTCCATATACTTTCACCTTTGTTGATTAGTGAAACCGTTTCTCTTCAGCAAAGGCCATATTATGATGGTCAGATGCACATACACCGAGGTCTTGAATTTCCCTAGAGTTCCTTTACACTTAATGGAGTCCTGTAGTAAACTTCTTGCAGTTTCCTAACACCTGCACTGAACTTGCGTCAAGTTAGAGCTAGACCCATTTAAGTGACTTCATGCACTGAAGTGGAGAGGAACGCCCCTCAAAAGAGGCAAGCAAACAGAAGGAAATGTGTTGTTGGGGGTCAATTCAAACATGTTTAATTATGTTTTGTTTTTCTCCTTTGTTCAACACATTTTGATCTTAATGTTTTAAAAAACAATTAATTTCAACAGTTTGACACATTTTCTATAGATTGAAATATTTATCAATGTGATATTCAGAGACATTCGTAGTATTTCAACATTTTAGCAGTTTTGCCAGCTTTGCAACAGGACTTATCTTAACCCATCTACAGTTGGGAAGCTCTGTGCACCATGTGGTTGTGCTGCTCCAGAGCCTCTGTTGAGAACCAAGTTGCCTTCATGGATTGTGATATGGTGGATGTAGGCTGCTTCCCTAAAAATGGACTGGATTGAACCGTCTTGTTGCACAATGTGAAAAACGTTTCCAGTCAATTGCATTACTTACAGTAAAGTTCTCACACAAGAGGGCAGCAAAGGACCATGATATCCAAAAATGGGCCCAAATATTACTGGGGATTGTGAATGATTCTTAAATTTCCCAATAATTGCTGTGAGGAATGTAATTACTGATGTAGTGTATTTTTTTAATACTTTTTGATGTAGCAATAGTTAACATTTTGTTTGTTTTGAATACTTAAGTTTATTCACCAGGTTGGTATTTAGATTTATTTAGTTTAGAGAGACAGCATGCATACAGGCCCCTCGACCCACCGCGTCCGCACCGGGCAGCGATCCCCCATACTAACACACACAAGGGACAATAGACAATAGGTGCAGGAGTAGGCCATTCGGCCCTTCGAGCCAGCACCACCATTCAATGTGATCATGGCTGATCATCCTCAATCAGTCCCACGTTCCTGCCTTCTCTCCATACCCCTTACCTCCGATGTCTCTAAGAGCTCTATCTAAGTCTCTCTTGCAAGCATCCAGAGAACCAGCCTCCACCGCCCTCTGAGGCAGATAATTCCACACACTCACAACTCTCCGTGTGAAAAAGTTTATCCTCATCTCTGTTCTAAATGGCTTACCATTTATTCTTAAACTATGGCCCCTGGTTCTTGACTCCCCCAACATTGGGACCATGTTTCCTGCCTCTAGCGTGTCTGTTGCGTACAGAGTTGCGTACAGTTTTGGTCTCCTAATCTGAGGAAGGACATTCTTGCCATAGAGGGAGTACAGAGAAGGTTCTCCAGACTGATTCCTGGGATGTCAGGACTTTCATATGAAGAACGACTGGATAGACTCGGCTTGTACTCGATAGAATTTAGAAGATTGAGGGGGGATCTTATAGAAACTTACAAAATTCTTAAAGGGTTGGACAGGCTAGATGCAGGAAAATTGTTCCCGATGTTGGGGAAGTCCAGAACAAGGGTCACAGTTTAAGGATAAGGGGGAAATCTTTTAGGACTGAGATGAGAAAAAAAAAATTTACACAGAGAGTGGTGAATCTCTGGAATTCTCTGCCACAGAAGGTAGTTTAGGTCTTTATTCTCTGGAGCACAGAAGGTTAAGGGGGGACTTGATAGAGGTCTTTAAAACGATGAGAGGGATAGACAGAGTTGACGTGATCAAGCTTTTCCCTTTGTGAATAGGGAAGATTCAAACAAGAGGACATGACTTCAGAATTAAGGGACAGAAGTTTAGGGGTAACATGAGGGGGAACTTCTTTACTCAGAGAGTGGTAGCGGTGTGGAATGAGCTTCCAGTGGAAGTGGTGGCGGCAGGTTCGTTGGTATCATTTAAAAATAAATTGGATAGGCATATGGATGAGAAGGGAATGGAGGGTTATGGTATGAGTGCAGGCAGGTGGGACTAAGGGAAAAATGTTGTTCGGCACGGACTTGTAGGGCCGAGATGGCCTGTTTCCGTGCTGTAATTGTTATATGGTTATATGGTAGTTGAGGCCAGTTCATTGGCTATATTTAAGAGGGAGTTAGATGTGGCCCTTGTGGCTAAAGGGGGTATGGAGAGAAAGCAGGTACAGGATACTGTTGGATGATCAGCCATGATCATATTGAATGGCGGTGCAGGCTCGAAGGGCCGAATGGCCTACTCCTGCACCTAGTTTCTATGTTTCTAAACCCTTAATAATCTTATATGTTTCAATAAGATACCCTCTCATCCTTCTAAATGCAAGAGTTATACAAGACCAGCTGCTCCAATCTGTCAACATATGGCAGTCCAACGATCCTGGGAATTAACCTCTCGAACCTACGCTGCACTCCCTCAATAGCAAGAATATCCTTCCTCAAGTTTGGAGACCAAAACTGCACACAATACTACAGGTGTGGTCTCACTAGGACCCTGTACAACTGCAGGAGGACCTATTTGCTCCTATACTCAACTCCTCTTATTATGAAGGCCACTTTCTTTACTGCCAGCTGTTCCTGCATGCTTACTTTCATTGACTGATGAACAAGGACCCCCAGATCCCGTTGTACTTCCCCTTTTCCCAACTTGACACCATTTAGATAATAATCTGCCTTCCTGTTTTTGCCATCAAAGTGGATAATCCACATTAAACTGCATCTGCCCACTCACCCAACCTGTCCAAGTCACCCTGCATCCTCATAGCATCCTCCTCACAGTTCACACTGCCACCCAGCTTTGTGTCATCTGCAAATTTGCTATTGTTACTTTTAATCCCTTCATCCAAATTGTTAATATATATTGTAAATAGCTGTGGTCCCAGCACCGAGTCTTGCGGTACCCCACTCATCACTGCCTGCCATTCTGAAAGGGACCCATTAATTCCTACCCTTTGTTTCCTGTCTGCCAACCAATTTTCTATCCATGTCGGCACCCTACCCCAATTTACAACAATTTTGCCAAACCAATTAACCTGCAATGCTGAGATAGACAGAAATGCTGGAGAAACTCATCGGGTGAGGCAGCATCTATTGAGCGAGGGAAATAGGCAACGTTTTGGGCCGAAACCCTTCTTCAACCTGCAAACCTGTATGTCTTTTGTAGTGTGGGAGTAAACCAGAGACCCAGGAGAAAAAAAGAGGCCGCTCACGGGGAGTACGTACAAATTCCATCAAGACAGCACCCATAGTCAGGATCGAGCCTGGGTCTTTGGTGCTGTAAGGCAGCAATTCTACCGCTGCACCACCGTGCCGCCCTTGCCACGTGCACCGAGATACTGTGGAAAAACATTACATAGAAAATAGGTGCAGGAGGAGGCCATTCGGCCCTTTGAGCCAGCACCGCCATTCATTGTGATCATGGCTGATCGTCCCCTATCAATAACCCTTGCCTGCCTTCTCCCCATATCCCTTGACTCCACTTGCCCCTAGAGCTCTATCTAACTCTCTCTTAAATCCATCCAGTGATTTGGCCTCCACTGCCCTCTGGCAGGGAATTCCATAAATTCACAACTCTCTGGGTGAAAAGGATTTTTCTCACCTCAGTCTTAAATGACCTCCCCTTTATTCTAAGTGTGGCCCCTGGTTCTGAACTCGCCCAACATTGGGAACATTTTTCCTGCATCTAGCTTGTCCAGTCCTTTTATAATTTTATATGTTTCTATAAGATCTCCCCTCATCCTTCTAAATTCCAGTGAATACAAGCCTAGTCTTTTCAATCTTTCCTCATATGACGGTCCCGCCATCCCAGGGATCAATCTCGTGAACCTACGCTGCACTGCCTCAATCACAAGGATGTCCTTCCTCAAATTAGGAGACCAAAACTGTACACAATACTCCAGATGTGGTCTCACCAGAGCCCCATTTTACCAATCAGGTACATCAGGTAATACATTGGATAAAATAGAATACAGAATATAATGTTATGAAGAAAGCATAGATATAAATCTGAAAGGGTCACATATTTGTAAATTAGAGGATTTGTAGTTTATCCTTGGCAGAAGAGAAGTTCTTGAATCAGGTAGTGTATGCTTTCGCGGTGTGTGTTCTTTCATTATGTGGGCTGCTTTCCCATGGTCGAGTGAATTATAAATGGAGCAAATGCGAGAGGCTAGTTTCTGTTTTGGGGTAAGGGGGAACTGTACAAAAGGGACGGATTGCATCTTAACAGGTGTGGGACCAGCATTCTGGCAGGCAGGTTTGCCACTGCTACACGGGTGGTTTTAAACTGAATAAGGGGGGTGGGGTGTCGAATGGGATAGTGGAGGATGGAGTTAAAGGGAAAGGGTTTCTTAAATGTGTGAGCGTAGAGACAGAGGGGTGTAAAATGAGGGTAGAAGCAATAGGTAGCAAGGTGAAAAGTAAAAGTGGCAGGCAGACAAAACCAGGGCAAAAATCAGAAAGGGCCACTTTTCAACATAATTGTATAAGGGGTAAGAGTGTTGTAAAAACAAGCCTGAAGGCTTTGTATCTCAATGCAAGGAGCATTCGTAATAAGGTGGATGAGTTGAATGTGCAGATAGCTATTAATGACTATGATATAGTTGGGATCACGGAGACATGGCTCCAGGGTGACCAAGGCTGGGAGCTGAACATCCAGGGATATTCAATATTCAGGAGGGATAGACAGAAAGGAAAAGGAGGTGGGATAGCGTTGCTGATTAGAGAGGAGATTAACGAAATGGAAAGGAAGGACATTAGTTTGGAGGATGTGGAATCGGTATGGGTAGAGCTGCGAAACACTAAGGGGCAGAAAACGCTGGTGGGTGTTGTGTACAGGCCACCTAACAGTAGTAGTGAAGTTGGAGATGGTATCAAACAGGAAATTAGAAATGCGTGCGACAAAGGCAAAACCGTTATAATGGGTGACTTCAATCTACATATAGATTGGGTGAATCAAATTGGCAGGGGTGCTGAGGAAGAGGATTTCTTGGAATGTATGCGGGATAGTTATCTAAATCAACATGTAGAGGAACCAACGAGAGAGCAGGCTATTTTAGACTGGGTATTGAGTAATGAGGAAGGGTTAGTTAGCAGTCTTGTTGTACGTGCCCCCTTGGGCAAGAGTGACCATAATATGGTTGAGTTCTTCATTAGGATGGAGAATGACATTGTTAATTCAGAAACAATGGTTCTGAACTTAAAGAAAGGTAACTTTGAGGGTATGAGACGTGAATTGACCAAGATTGACTGGCAATTAATTCTAAAAGGGTTGACGGTGGATATGCAATGGAAGACATTTAAAGACTGCATGGATGAACTACAAAAATTGTTCATCCCAGTTTGGCAAAAGAATAAATCAGGGAAGGTAGTGCATCCGTGGATAACAAGGGAAATCAGGGATAGTATCAAAGCGAAGGATGATGCGTACAAATTAGCCAGAAAAAGCAGCATACCAGAGGACTGGGAGAAATTCAGAGACCAGCAGAGGAGGACAAAGGGCTTAATTAGGAAAGGAAAAATAGATTATGAAAGAAAACTGGCAGGGAACATAAAAACTGACTGCAAAAGTTTTTATAGATATGTGAAAAGAAAGAGATTAGTTAAAACAAATGTAGGTCCCTTGCAGTCAGAAACAGGTGAGTTGATCATGGGGAACAAGGATATGGCGGACCAATTGAATAACTACTTTGGTTCCGTCTTCACTAAGGAAGACATAAATAATCTGCCGGAAATAGCAGGGGACAAAGGAGTTGGAGGAATTGAGTGAAATCCAGGTTAGCCGGGAAGTGGCGTTGGGTAAATTGAATGGATTAAAGGCCGATAAATCCCCAGGGCCAGATAGGCTGCATCCCAGAGTACTTAAGGAAGTAGCTCCAGAAATAGTGGATGCATTAGTAATAATCTTTCAAAACTCTTTAGATTCTGGAGTAGTTCCTGAGGATTGGTGGGTAGCAAACGTAACCCCACTTTTTAAGAAGGGAGGGAGAGAGAAAACGGGGAATTACAGACCAGTTAGTCTAACATCGGTAGTGGGGAAACTGCTAGAGTCAGTTATTAAAGATGGGATAGCAGCACATTTGGAAAGTGGTGAAATAATTGGACAAAGTCAGCATGGATTTACAAAAGGTAAATCATGTCTGACGAATCTTATAGAATTTTTCGAGGATGTAATTAGTAGCGTGGATAGGGGAGAACCAGTGGATGTGGTGTATCTGGACTTCCAGAAGGCTTTCGACAAGGTCCCACATAAGAGATTAGTATACAAACTTAAAGCACACGGCATTGGGGGTTCAGTATTGATGTGGATAGAGAACTGGCTGGCAAACAGGAAGCAAAGAGTAGGAGTAAACGGGTCCTTTTCACAATGGCAGGCAGTGACTAGTGGGGTACCGCAAGGCTCAGTGCTGGGACCCCAGCTATTTACAATATATATTAATGATCTGGATGAGGGAATTGAAGGCAATATCTCCAAGTTTGCGGATGACACTAAGCTGGGGGCAGTGTTAGCTGTGAGGAGGATGCTAGGAGACTGCAAGGTGACTTGGATAGGCTGGGTGAGTGGGCAAATGTTTGGCAGATGCAGTATAATGTGGATAAATGTGAGGTTATCCATTTTGGTGGCAAAAACAGGAAAGCAGACTATTATCTAAATGGTGGCCGACTAGGAAAAGGGGAGATGCAGCGAGACCTGGGTGTCATGGTACACCAGTCATTGAAAGTGGGCATGCAGGTGCAGCAGGCAGTGAAGAAAGCGAATGGTATGTTAGCTTTCATAGCAAAAGGATTTGAGTATAGGAGCAGGGAGGTTCTATTGCAGTTGTACAGTCACTGGTGAGACCACACCTGGAGTATTGCGTACAGTTTTGGTCTCCAAATCTGAGGAAGGACATTATTGCCATAGAGGGAGTGCAGAGAAGGTTCACCAGACTGATTCCTGGGATGTCAGGACTGTCTTATGAAGAAAGACTGGATAGACTTGGTTTATACTCTCTAGAATTTAGGAGATTGAGAGGGGATCTTATAGAAACTTACAAAATTCTTAAGGGGTTGGACAGGCTAGATGCAGGAAGATTGCTCCCGATGTTGGGGAAGTCCAGGACAAGGGGTCACAGCTTAAGGATAAGGGGGAAATCCTTTAAAAACAAGATGAGAAGAACTTTTTTCACACAGAGAGTGGTGAATCTCTGGAACTCTCTGCCACAGAGGGTAGTCGAGGCCAGTTCATTGGCTATATTTAAGAGGGAGTTAGATGTGGCCCTTGTGGCTAAGGGGATCAGAGGGTATGGAGAGAAGGCAGGTACGGGATACTGAGTGGATGATCAGCCATGATCATATTGAATGGCGGTGCAGGCTCGAAGGGCCGAATAGCCTACTCCTGCACCTAATTTCTATGTTTCTATATTTCTATGCTAGTTTGCCTTCACAAAATGTAATTTCTTATGGTCATGGGCAAGGAGGTTGCCTTTCCAAGAAGTTTTGTACTTGTTGATCAAGCTTGAACAAGACACACAACCTGTTCACACAACAATATCTGTCGATATTGGTAATAGTCGTGGGAAATATGCCGAGTAATCTTGGCCTTCTGAGGAAGTTGTGGTGTTGGTATGTTCTAGTAGCTGTAGCATCAATGTGGTTGGATTAGGCTAATCGTTAGTATGTATCCATCTAGGAACGTTAAGCACTCAAATCATCTCCATTTCAGCACCATTGATACATATTGGGGTGAGTTAAATATTCCATTTTCTGAATTTCCTTTGTTTTCCTGACATGGTGTGAGAGATTGTTGTCTTGACATCATGCCATTAAAGTCTCAATCTTTTTCCTGTACACCATTTTGTCATTATTTGAGGTCTGGCGCACTGCAGTGGTGTCATTTGAAATCTTGTAAATAGAGTTAGAGCAGAATTTGGTCACAGTCAGGTAGAGAGTAGTAAAAGGTTGAGAATGCTGCCTTACAGGGCCCCGGTGTTGAGAATTACCTATCCTGACTAATGGCGGTTTATGGGTCAGGTCAAGCTTCTGGTTGCAGAAGGGGGTGCGGAGTCTAAAGTATAGGAGTTTGGAGATCAATTTGGTTAGAATTGTTGAAGGCTGCGCTATAATCAATAAATGGGAATCTCGTAGCTGGCCTTATTATCCAGTGATATGCGCCATGATCATCCTCTCAAAGCACTTCACGATGGTGGATGTCAGAGTCACGCGACAGTTGTCATTAAGGCACATTTTTTCTTCTTATGTTGTTTATAGTCTGTTGTTAAATGTATGTTTTAGTGTATCTTTAGCTTTGATCGCCCCGACTGCGTATGGTTGGACTGCCCTGTCCGTGGGAGAGTAAGGAGGGAAGAAGATAAGACTTTATTGCCTTCCATCACAGTGAACCGCTGTGGTGAATGTTTATGCTAACTTTTATGTAGTTGTGTGTCTTGTTGCTTTTTTTGGTATGACTGTATGGCAAATCAAATTCCTTGTCTGTTTTTACATACTTGGTTAATAACTTAATTACAATGCAAATTAATTACAATTACCTTATTTTCATTGGGCATTGACTAGTGTGATAGTGGTCTTAAAGCAGGGAGAGATTAAAGATGTCTACGAAAAAGCCAACCAGCTGGTCCGCACAGATCCTGAGGACACAGGCTAGGGACTCCACCCAGACTTGTTGGTTTCTGTGTGTTCACTCTCAGGAAGGCCGATCTGACGTTTACAATGGTGACAGTGGGTAGAGGTTCACCCAAGTCTGTCAGAGTGGGTGACATTACTCCACAGACCGCTTATTCAAAATGTCTGGGAGGAATACATTGTTGCCAATGATTCAGCCCAAGTTAGCTTTGTAGCATCAACAGGTATCTTTGGAGAGTCTGGAAGCTGTCTTTTGTAGGTAGAGCTTGTTCAGGCTCTTAACGTGGCCCAACAGTGTTGTATAAAGCTCTGGTGCTGCTGTCTGTATGGAATATGAAAGTTTTGTCTAGATCCAAGTGAGTTTCCTGCGGGGGGGGTCACATTTCCCGCTATATTCCAAAGACCTCGGCTTTGTAATTAATTAATGAGAGCATACCATTCCCCTTCCTAATAGCATAACATACCCACGTGCCATCTTTCTGTGGTTTATACAGTAAGAACACACGCAAACCTGTCCAATCCAGCAAATTGTCTACTGCACATATTGATCAAATATGCAATTTGTATGTAGATTGGGTAATTGGTGATGTTAAACCTTGGAAATTTAATTGGGGAAATTTAATTGGGGAATTACAGACCAGTTAGTCTAACATCGGTAGTGGGGAAACTGCTAGAATCGGTTATTAAAGATGGGATAGCAGCACATTTAGAAAGTGGTGAAATCATTGGACAAAGTCAGCATGGATTTATGAAAGGTCTGACGAATCTTATAGAATTTTTCGAGGATGTAACTAGTAGAGTGGATAAGGGAGAACCAGTGGATGTGTTATATCTGGACTTTCAGAAAGCTTTCGACAAGGTCCCACATAAGAGATTAGTGTGCAAACTTAAAGCACACGGTATTGGGGGTTCAGTATTGATGTGGATAGAGAACTGGCTAGCAAACAGGAAGCAAAGAGTAGGAGTAAACGGGTCCTTTTCAGAATGGCAGGCAGTGACTAGTGGGGTACTGCAAGGCTCGGTGCTGGGTCCCCAGCTATTTACAATATATATTAACGATTTGGACGAGGGAATTGAATGCAACATCTCCAAGTTTGCAGATGACACGAAGCTGGGGGGCAGTGTTAGCTGTGAGGAGGATGCTGGGAGGCTGCAAGGTGACTTGGATAGGCTGGGTGAGTGGGCAAATGCATGGCAGATGCAGTATAATGTGGATAAATGTGAGCTTATCCACTTTGGTGGCAAAAACGGAAAGTAGACTTTTATCTAAATGGTGGCTGATTAGGAAAAGGGGAGATGCAACGAGACCTGGGTGTCATAGTGAAATTCTGACTGACCATGGGTGATGCATCCTGGTCGGATGCAAGCCTGGGTGATGTCATATGGAGGACAAGCTGTTGCCCATGCAGCACGTCCCCCCCTCTCCACGTCGCTGATAGATCCAAAGGAACAGCAGGGCCCTTACAGTTTGGCATCAGCCCTGTGGCAGGAGTTGCCAGAGTGAGGTTGTAGACAACGACGAACTGCCTTAGGGGCTCCGACTCCGGATTTTCTTGAGGTTTACTCCTGGAGCCTTTTCCATGACTGGATACAAAGGTCCTCAAATTCCTGTGATTAACATTAATCACCAGTATTGTATTTCAACAAATATTGCTCCTCAATTATTTGCACCAAAGTGAATAAATCTACAGTCTACAATAAACAGTTTCTCACATTTTGCAGCATTTACCAAGTGCTTGCTCAATTAATTAACAAATCTGTATTCCCATACAGACTCTTTTACAGTTAAATGCAAAATTTTCGTTGGAAACATGAAGCAGATTTTAGCAAACCTGTCCAATCCAGCAAATTGTCTACTGCACATATTGATCAAATATGCAGTTTATATGTAGATTGGGTAATTGGTGATGTTAAACCTTGGAAATTTAATTGGGGAAATTTAATTGGGGAATTACAGACCAGTTAGTCTAACATCGGTAGTGGGGAAACTGCTAGAGTCAGTTATTAAAGATGGGATAGCAGCACATTTAGAAAGTGGTGAAATCATTGGACAAAGTCAGCATGGATTTATGAAAGGTCTGACGAATCTTATAGAATTTTTCGAGGATGTAACTAGTAGAGTGGATAAGGGAGAACCAGTGGATGTGTTATATCTGGACTTTCAGAAAGCTTTCGACAAGGTCCCACATAAGAGATTAGTGTGCAAACTTAAAGCACACGGTATTGGGGGTTCAGTATTGATGTGGATAGAGAACTGGCTAGCAAACAGGAAGCAAAGAGTAGGAGTAAACGGGTCCTTTTCAGAATGGCAGGCAGTGACTAGTGGGGTACTGCAAGGCTCGGTGCTGGGTCCCCAGCTATTTACAATATATATTAACGATTTGGACGAGGGAATTGAATGCAACATCTCCAAGTTTGCAGATGACACGAAGCTGGGGGGCAGTGTTAGCTGTGAGGAGGATGCTGGGAGGCTGCAAGGTGACTTGGATAGGCTGGGTGAGTGGGCAAATGCATGGCAGATGCAGTATAATGTGGATAAATGTGAGCTTATCCACTTTGGTGGCAAAAACGGAAAGTAGACTTTTATCTAAATGGTGGCTGATTAGGAAAAGGGGAGATGCAACGAGACCTGGGTGTCATAGTGAAATTCTGACTGACCATGGGTGATGCATCCTGGTCGGATGCAAGCCTGGGTGATGTCATATGGAGGACAAGCTGTTGCCCATGCAGCACGTCCCCCCCCTCTCCACGTCGCTGATAGATCCAAAGGAACAGCAGGGCCCTTACAGTTTGGCATCAGCCCTGTGGCAGGAGTTGCCAGAGTGAGGTTGTAGACAACGACGAACTGCCTTAGGGGCTCCGACTCCGGATTTTCTTGAGGTTTACTCCTGGAGCCTTTTCCATGACTGGATACAAAGGTCCTCAAATTCCTGTGATTAACATTAATCACCAGTATTGTATTTCAACAAATATTGCTCCTCAATTATTTGCACCAAAGTGAATAAATCTACAGTCTACAATAAACAGTTTCTCACATTTTGCAGCATTTACCAAGTGCTTGCTCAATTAATTAACAAATCTGTATTCCCATACAGACTCTTTTACAGTTAAATGCAAAATTTTCGTTGGAAACATGAAGCAGATTTTAGCAAACCTGTCCAATCCAGCAAATTGTCTACTGCACATATTGATCAAATATGCAGTTTATATGTAGATTGGGTAATTGGTGATGTTAAACCTTGGAAATTTAATTGGGGAAATTTAATTGGGGAATTACAGACCAGTTAGTCTAACATCGGTAGTGGGGAAACTGCTAGAGTCAGTTATTAAAGATGGGATAGCAGCACATTTGGAAAGTGGTGAAATCATTGGACAAAGTCAGCATGGATTTATGAAAGGTCTGACGAATCTTATAGAATTTTTCGAGGATGTAACTAGTAGAGTGGATAAGGGAGAACCAGTGGATGTGTTATATCTGGACTTTCAGAAAGCTTTCGACAAGGTCCCACATAAGAGATTAGTATGCAAACTTAAAGCACACGGTATTGGGGGTTCAGTATTGATGTGGATAGAGAACTGGCTAGCAAACAGGAAGCAAAGAGTAGGAGTAAACGGATCCTTTTCAGAATGGCAGGCAGTGAGTAGTGGGGTACTGCAAGGCTCGGTGCTGGGACCCCAGCTATTTACAATATATATTAACGATTTGGACGAGGGAATTGAATGCAACATCTCCAAGTTTGCGGATGACACGGATCTGGGGGGCAGTGTTAGCTGTGAGGAGGATGCTGGGAGGCTGCAAGGTGACTTGGATAGGCTGGGTGAGTGGGCAAATGCATGGCAGATGCAGTATAATGTGGATAAATGTGAGGTTATCCACTTTGGTGGCAAAAACAGGAAAGTAGACTATTATCTAAATGGTGGCCGATTAGGAAAAGGGGAGATGCAACGAGACCTGGGTGTCATAGTGAAACTCTGGAACTCTCTGCCACAGAAGGTAGTTGAGGCCAGTTCATTGGCTATATTTAAGAGGGAGTTAGATGTGGCCCTTGTGGCTAAAGAGATCAGGGGGTATGGAGAGAAGGCAGGTACAGGATACTGAGTTGGATGATCAGCCATGATCATATTGAATGGTGGTGCAGGCTCGAAGGGCCGAATGGCCTACTCCTGCACCTATTTTCTATGTTTCTATGTTTCTATATCATGGTACACCAGTCATTGAAAGTAAGCATGCTGGTGCAGCAGGCAGTGAAGAAAGCGAAAGGCATGTTAGCATTCATAGCAAAAGGATTTGAATATAGGAGCAGGGAGGTTCTACTGCAGTTGTACAGGGTATTGGTGAGACCACACCTGGAGTATTGTGTACAGTTTTGGTCTCCAAATCTGAGGAAAGACATTCTTGCCATAGAGGGAGTACAGAGAAGGTTCATCAGACTGATTCCTGGGATGTCAGGACTTTCATATGAAGAAAGACTGGATAGACTCGGCTTGTACTCGCTAGAATTTAGAAGATTGAGGGGGGATCTTATAGAAACTTACAAAATTCTTAAGGGGTTGGACAGGCTAGATGCAGGAAGATTGTTCCCGATGTTGGGGAAGTCCAGGACAACTGTACAGTGTACAGTTTTGGTCCCCTAATTTGAGGAAGGACATTCTTGCCATTGAGGGAGTGCTGCGTAGGTTTACAAGGTTAATTCCTGGGATGGCGGGACTGTCATATGCTGAGAGAATGGAGCGGCTGGGCTTGTACATTCTGGAGTTTAGAAGGATGAGAGGGTATCTCATTGAAACATATAAGATTGTTAAGGGCTTGGACACGCTAGAGGCAGGAAACATGTTCCCGATGTTGGGGGAGTCCAGAACCAGGGGCCACAGTTTAAGAATAAGGAGTAAGCCAATTAGAACTGAGACGAGGAAACACTTTATTTCACAGAGAGTGGTGAGTCTGTGGAATTCTCTGCCTCAGGCGGGTTCTCTGGATGCTTTCAAGAGAGAGCTAGATAGGGCTCTTAAAAATAGCGGAGTCAGGGGATATGGGGAGAAGACAGGAACGGGGTACTGATTGTGGATGATCAACCATGATCACATTGAATGGCGGTGCTGGCTCGAAGGGCCGAGTGGCCTATTCCTGCACCTATTGTCTATTGTGTATTGACTGCCCTATCTATCGCAGCTAAATCCAAAATAGCCCTTATTTGTTTAAAGCACCATGTGCCTGAATTACCACAGAGATTGTGCACCTGCCTGATTTTCATCCTTCGACAAGATAGAGCAAGCTGGATACATAATCGCTGAATTTGTCTTTGATGTTATGGTCTCACATCCAACTTTGTTGCCTGTCAAACCTATCAAGTTTATTTGAATGCCTCAAAATCCCTGACATTATGAAGACCTATTGAAATTTACATATCACGCCATCATGGGAAGCCACTTGCCGTAAAGTGTTATTGCTGAACAAATATGAATTTTAGTTTATTGACACTTCCCAGCTCTTATCCACAGTCTTGTCATCTATGACTCTTCTGGTACTCTTTAAGGAACATTTAAAAGGATCAAAAATGTAAATTATAATAGCAAATGTCTGTAAAAAATTAAGTGAATAATTTATTTTAAAAAATAATTATTTTACTGTTCTTCCTCAACTGTTCCTGTCTTTCAAATGAATGCGCTTAAAAATCCTATGGCAGGTCTAAACTGGTGCTGGAATTGTTAGCTGATACCTCCACAAAATAGCTCAGGAATCTACCTAGCTGGTGCTGCCCTGGGCTCTATGTGGAGTCCAGAAGCAGAGCACAGTCATAACATCACCAGTCATGGTTTGACCAGCGTTAAGATCTTCTGTATTTGCTGAAAGTCTCCTATGTTGCAGCCCACAAATGTGGAAAGGGGAAAAGTGTGCTTTATTGAAGAAAATAGTTTTAGGCGTCTTCTCAAGAGGAATGTGACAAAAATGGAGTGAATGCTCATGTTCCCTGCCTGAACCTCAATCTGTACTGGAAATGGATGGAACTTTCATTAAATACATAGTCCCATGCACCACCTCTCCGAGATGGCAGTCATTGATGATGAAATTTGTTAAATTTCTTCTCTGTTGGAAAGAACACATAGTTTAATGTAGGAATTTACGGGTCCCTTTCAGAATGGCAGGCAGTGACTAGTGGGGTACTGCAAGGCTCGGTGCTGGGATCGCAACTATTTACAATATATATTAATGATTTGGATGAAGGGATTAAAAGTAACATTAGCAAATTTGAAAATGACACAAAGCTGGGTGGCAGAGTGAACTGTGAGGATGATGCTATGAGGATGCAGGGTGACTTGGACAGGTTAGGTGAGTGGGCAGATGCATGGCAGATGCAGTTTAATGTGGATAAATGTGAGGCTATCCACTTTGGTGGAAAAAACAGGAAGGCAGATTATTATCTAAATGGTATCTGGGGGTCCTTGTTCATCAGTCACTGAGAGTAAGCATGCAGGTACAGCAGTAAGTGAAGATAGCGAATCTTCTTCAGCGATCCCTAACGATGGGTCCCAGGCTCCGGACGCCGCTCCCTCGGCTAGAAGCTCCGCAGACCGCGGATTCAGGCTTATAACATCCTGAAGCCGCGGTCTGTGAAGCTTCTATCCATGGGCACGGCGTCCGGCGCCTGGGACCAGTGATGGAAATGGGGGGAGTACGCTGTTTTCAGTTTCCAGTTTATGTCCAATTTCTGTATTAGAAGGGAGTTATTAGATACGGATTTTTTTTATAAACGACCATTGATAATCGTTACAACGAGTCACGCTGCACCGGCCATGAGACAAAACGATTTGTTAACTACCACTGTTAGCACTTGTTAACAGCCAGTAGTTAACAGGTAGTTATACAAAGTATCATCAATACATCGATCCACATTCCTCAGTAAATGTAATTGTGTTTTGACGCAATGACGCCGCGTTCCTTTGAATAAAATTCACGGGAGAATTTCTTAACTCACTGGCCAGGAAGCGAGCTGGGCAAGATCATCTCTGACCCCTCTCACCCTGGCCACAAACTCTTTGAATCACTTCCCTCTGGAAGGCGACTCCGGACTGTCAAAGCTGCCACAGTCAAACATAAAAAGAGTTTTTATCCATGAGTAGTTGCACTACTCAACAGCCAAAAATCTGTAGCCTCCCTTTGATCTGGTATTTTGTTGGTTCACATGCATGATCAATGGTGTTTTATCATTAATGTTTTACTATTATTAATGTTTAGTGTTTTCTGAGTCATTCGTAACTGTCACTGTATGTCATGTTGTTACTTGTGGGCGGAGCACCAAGGCAAATTCCTTGTATGGCCAATAAACTTACTCACTGTCATTGCGGGCTCCGGAACGCGAGCACGGGCTTCTTCTGGTATGCAGGTAAAGTCATTCACTCACGTTATTTTATTATTATTCTCTCTCTCTCCACTCTCTCCACTCTGTCTCTGTCTCCATCCCTCATTCTCTCTCCCTCTCTCGCTGTGTCTCTCTGTCTTTCGCTCTCTCCCTCCCTCCCTCCCTCTCGCGTGCTCTCTCTCCTGCTCCCCATCTCGTCTCTCTCTCGCTCTCTCACTCCCTCTCTCTCACCCTCGGCATTCCCGGAATCATTTGGCGTTTTGCGGGGTCGGCTTCATCTGCGGTTCCTTCCTGTTGGGAGGGGGGGCGGAGCCCTGGCCCGTGGCGGCTCCTGGTCCGTTCCCTCTGCGGGTGCCGCCTGGCCCGCTGAGTTCCTCCAGCACTCTGTTTTTGTTTGGCTCTGGAGTTGAAGGTGGAAGGTGAAGGTGAAGGGTGGCTCAGCAGGACGGGCGGCGTTCTGGGGAGTGGGTGGCGTTTCGGGTCAAGACCCTTCAGACAATCACAAGTACTCTCACCGACGAGAGTTCAGTTCTGTCTGAAGAAGGGTCTTCTCTCCAGAGTCGCTGTCTGTCCTGCTGAGTTACTCCAGCTTTATGTCAGAATAGAATAGTATTTTATTTGCCAAGTATGTTTTGCAACATTCGAGGAATTTCATTTGCCAAGTCAGTCATACAAATAAAAAGCAACAGAACACCCAAAACACATTTTAACAAGAACATCCACAACAGTGATTCCTACACATTCACTGTGATGGAAGGCGATATAAAGTCCCTTCCCTTTGTTCTCCTGCAGTCTATCTTCAATTACAGTTAAATATAAAACACAGAGTGCTGGAGGAACTCAGCGGGCTAGGCGGCATCGGTGGAGGGAATGGATTAGGAGTTGTTTCGGGTCAGGGTTCTTCTTCAATAGGAAGGGACTGCAGATCAATGATACTAGAGCAGATACTAGTATCTTTACTGCAGATCAGGCATGACATACTTCCGATTTTAATCGGAATACGATTTTATTGTTTTCCTATTTGTCAATTTTTTGTGCCGGATTATTATTTTATTTTTTTCACTTAAATTTTTATTGATTTTTAAGAGATATACACAAAACAGTGCAACACCATCGCCATAAATAAAACAAAGTAAGAAAAACAGCAATCAAAATAAAAAAATAAGTAGATCGGGGAAAAAAAAAAATAAGTGAATTTAAAAAAAAATTGGAATAAGACCGTGTGGTTCACTTACCAAATTAAAAAAAGAAAAAACATTACATTGATTAGTTATCTGGAGATAATTCAATATTCATACAAACATACCATCTAGTTCTATATAACGCAATCTTTCCATATCTAGCTCAGAATTTATTTAATTGGTGCCATGGCTCAAATAAACGGTCCATTTTTCCCAGATCTTCCCAAATGAATTCTCCTTGACTCTCAAGGAATATGTCAATTTCTCCATATTAAAGATCTCGCACAATATCTAACCACTGTTTCTGTTTTGGACTTTTTTCATTAAGCCACTGTCTTCTTACTTGCTGCAAGCAAAACTTTAATCAAATATGTATCTTCTATTTTTACAATATCTTTAATATGCCCCAGATACATCACAGGGCAGGTATTTGGGATTTTATAACCCTAGATATTTTTTACAGCTGCGTTAATATTTTCCCAGTATGGCCTTATCTTTTCCAGAAAATATGCAAGTGGTCTGCCTCCGTACTCTCACACAGCCTCCAACAGTGTTGTTGGACAGCAAGTTGTCTGCTTTTTATTTTGGGTGTTATAAAAAAGCGAGATAGATTCTTCCAGCAAAATTCTCTCCATACTAGTGAGCTTGTGGATGAACATTGTGTTTCACATATTTGATACCATTCTTCTTCTGTTATTTGAATCTTTAATTCTGCTTCCCATTTTGTTTTTATGTAGAACGTTGAATCTCCCCCGCTTCCCACCAGAGCTTGGTAGAAAGCAGAGATGACCCGAGACCCCTTCTGTTTGTATGCATCCACAGTTTCATCTAGTTCTGGCCTTATCTCTTTTGTAAAGTAGTCTCTTAATTGCAAGTATCTAAAAAAATCTTTGTTTTCGAGACCATACTTTGACTTTAAATCTTGGAAGCTCATAAACTCGCCATTTTCTGAAACTGTATACATTGCCGTTATGCCTTTTTGTGCCCATTCTTTGAATTTTGAATCATACACCCCTGGCTTAAACTTTGAGTCATATGCGAACCACTTCAATGCGTGAACCCCTCTTTTTAATTTGTATTTTTCCACTATAACATTCCATATTTTTAACGTAAATGCTACTATTGGATCCATAGCATGTCTCAAAGCCCCTCTCAGATATTTGTCTCCCACCAAAATCTGGGTCTGGTAACCCTGTATCTCCCTTTCCATTTCTTTCCATCGAGATTCATAATCAGGTCTACACCAACAAGCCAGAGGTCTGAGTTGAGCCGCATAAAAGTATTTCCTTTGATTTGGTAAAGCCATTCCACCCTTGCTTTTCGGCAGTTGAAGTGTTGTTAGTTTTATTCTTGGTTTTTTACTATTCCAAATGAATCTAGAGATCATTTTATCCCAGGCTATGAATTTATTTCGGGGGACATTAATTGGGAGAGATTGGAATAAATATAGTAGTTTAGGTAGGATATTCATTTTTACTGTTTGTATTCTGGCACTGAAGTCTAGAGGAAGGGTCGACCACCTTTCAACATCCTTTTTGATGTTTTCTTCAATTTTGTTATAATTAGTTTCAAAGAAGTTGGAAAGTGTTTTGGTTATAGTTACACCAAGATACTGCATTGTTTTAGAATTCCATTTCAGATTATATGCATCTCTGATTTGTTGGGATGGAGAATAATTGAATGAAAGAATTTGTGTTTTTGTTATATTCAGTTTATACCCTGAGTAGTATCAATATATTTCAAATAGGTTCATTAGATTTGGGAGACATATATCTGGTCGTTCAAGAAAAATAATGATATCATCAGCGAAAAGACCAATTATATGTTCTTTCCCCCCTATTTTGACCCCCTGCAGGTCTTCTCTCTGCCATTGCTTGTGCTAAGGGTTCAATATACAAAACGAAGAGAGTAGGAGAAAGACAGCATCCTTGCCTTGTGCCCCTCTCTAACTGGATCCTTTTTGATACATTTCCATTTACCTTAATCCTAGCTGTAGGCTCCTGATATATTGTTTTAATACACCGAATTGCATCTTCATTGAAACCAAATCTCCTCAGTACTTCATATAAAAATACCCAAATAACACTATCAAAGGCTTTTTCTGCATCTAAACTGACCAGGACCATATTTGTATCCTTTTTTTGAGCATTATCCACAATGTGGAGGGTTCTTCTAATATTATCCTGTGTTTGACACCCCCGAATAATTCCAGTTTGGTCTTCATTAATTAGATCTGGTACAAAAGTCTCGAGTCTTTTGCAAATGATTGAGGTAAATAGTTTGTAGTCTACATTTAAAATTGAGATTGGCCTGAAATTTTTACATTGCTCTTTGTCTTTGCCTTCCTTGGGTAAAATGGTAATAATTACTTCCTCCATGATGGGGGAGCCCTGCCCTCTTTAAGGGTCCCGTTAAAGCAAGACAGGAGAAGAGGTGTTAGCTCTTTCTTAAAGGCCTTGTACCATTCTGGTGGAAACCCATCTCTGCCTGATGATTTACTAGCCTTAACCATATAATAACCATATAACAATTACAGCACGGAAACAGGCCATCTCGACCCTTCTAGTCCGTGCCGAACACATAATCTCCCCTAGTCCCATATACCTGCGCTCAGACCATAACCCTCCATTCCTTTCCCATCCATATAACTATCCAATTTATTTTTAAATGATAAAAAACAAACCTGCCTCCACCACCTTCACTGGAAGCTCATTCCACACAGCTACCACTCTCTGAATAAAGAAGTTCCCCCTCATGTTACCCCTAAACTTCAGTCCCTTAATTCTCAAGTCATGTCCCCTTAAGTCTACTGATTGCAGCTTCCTGCTCCATAACCGTAAATTGTGACGTAATGGTATTATTTTGTGTCTCACCAATGGATGGCAGATCAAGTGGGTTAAGAAAACTTCTCATTGTCCTTTCGTCAGCTGATGGTGGCTTAGAATAGAGTTTCAAATAGTATTCTTCAAATATTATTTCTATCTCATCTGTCTCATGTGATAATTGATTGGTTTTAGGATCTCTTATTTTATGAATTGTATTAGTGGCCTGCTGTTTACGCAGGCGTCTGGCCAGGAGTGTAGTTGCTTTTGGACCTGCTTCATAATAGGTCTGCTTTACAAATCTTGCCCTTTTTTCCATATCTCCCCTGAGGATCTCATCTATCTCCCCCTTTATTTCCTTATGTTTTAATTTTTTTTCTCCAATTCTTTCAGTTTTTCTACTTTATGTTCATATGTAGCTAGCCGGGCCTTTTTTTGTGATGATGTCAGGGTGATCAGCTTCCCACGTATAACTGCCTTCATAGCATCCCACAGTATTACAGGATCCACATCCCCGTTATCATTCTCTTCTATGTACCTTTTTCGGAGGGGGGGGGAGGGGGGCTGGCAGTTGATTCATGGCTATTCCTTGAAATTCCATTTCAAGCAGGGTGCAAGGCCACCAAATTCAAATGCAGTTTTCTACCATTTCAAGCAGGATGCAAGGCCACCAAATTCAATTGCAGTTTCATACCACTTCAAGCAGGATGCAAGGCCACCAAATTCAGGTGCAGTTTCCTACCACTTCAAGCAGGGTGCAAGGCCACTGAATTCAAGTGCAGTTTCCTACCACTTCAACAGGGTGCAAGGCCACCGAATTCACGTGCAGTTCATACCACTTCAGGCAGGGTGCAAGGCCACCAAATTCAAATGCATTCATGCCATTTGAAGCAGGGTGCAAGGCCACCAAATTCAAGTGCAGTTTCATGCTACTTCAAGCAGGGTACAAGGCCACCAAATTAAAGTGCAGTTTCATGCCACTTCAAGCAGGGTTCAAGGCCACCAAATTCAAGTGCAGTTTCATGCCACTTCAAGCAGGGTGCAAGGCCACCCTGCAAATGCAGTTTCATACCACTTCAAGTAAGACAAAACCACCATAAAACCACCATAACACCACACAAAACACCACAGTTCAGTGGACATTCAGTGTGTTCAGTTGATTCACAGCTCAGACAGAGTCGAGACCTCCCCCTCCCCCATCTTGCAGAGACTCAGCCACACCCACACTTCCGGGTTTTATAATCCCTCCCACCGGAAGTGGCGTGGCCTTCATGGCATGATTGACAGGAGAGAGATTCTCAACAATTTTTAGACACTAATAACACTTTTATTTTTCATTGATGGGAAGAATCCTCTGCACTTGATGAGCGGAGGGGGAATGAATAAGATGGCCAAAAATCACAGCATTAAGTGGTAGCGTTTTATCTAAAATCAATATACAGTGTAAACAGGAAGATGTCAAGATTAGACTTTTAATCGTGCAGTATTTCAAAGCAACCACCACCAACAACCATTTGCAGTGCAGTATTCAAAGCAGACCAAGAGACGTGACCCTCTCACTACCCCATCTTGCAGAGTGACTGAGGCACTCAACACTTCCGGGTTTTATAGTATCTCCGGAAGGGGCGTGGCCTTCAGGAGAGAGAATCTCAACATTTTTTAAACAGTAATAACTCTTTTATTTTTCATCGATGGGAAAAAATCCTCTTGTCCCGCACAGCAGAGGGGGACTCTGAGTAAGATGGCCATAAATCACAGCCGTAAGTGGCAGCATTTTTTCTAAAATCAATATACAGAACAACAGGAAGTGGTCAAGATCAGACTTTTAGTAATATAGATTGTGTGTTCTTTTTTGATTGTACCGCTGCTGGCAAGATCATTTCACTGTACTTTATTGTGTAAGTGATGAATAAAAACGGATTGATTGATTGATTGAATGGCAAGTTGGCCATAACAAGAGGAGTTGAATATAGGAGCAAAGAGGTCCTACTGCAGTTGTACAGGGCCCTAGTGAGACCACACCTGGAGTATTGTGTGCAGTTTTGGTCTCCAAACTTGAGGAAGGACATTCTTGCTATTGAGGGAGTGCAGCGTAGGTTTACGAGGTTAATTCCCCGGATGGCGGAAATATCATATGTTGATAGATTGGAGCGGCTGGGCTTGTATACTCTGGAATTTAGAAGGATGAGAGGGGATCTTATTGAAACATATAAGATTATTAAGGGTTTGGACATGCTAGAGCCATTTAGAATGCAGATGAGGAAAAACCTTTTAACACAGAGAGTTGTGAGTGTGGAATTCTGTGGAGGCTGGTTCTCTGGATGCTTTCAAGAGAGAGTTGGATAGAGCTCTTAGGGATAGCGGAGTTAAGGAATATGGAGAGAAGGCAGGAACGGGATACTGATTGTGGATGATCAACCATGATCACATTGAATGGCGGTGCTGGAAATGGGCTGCAGTTGCCCATATAGTATCCTTCTATGGCTTGCCTATTCAGATGTCTGTCTAAATGTCTCTTAAACTGTAATAGTATCTGTTTCCACCACCTTTTCAGGCAGCGGGTTTCAGATATAATTTGTGCTCTGTGTTTAAACAAAATTGGTCCCTCAAATTCCCTTTAAAACTCCTCCCTCTCACTTTAAGCCTAAGTCCTATGTTTGATAACCCTAACATTGGAACAAAGGTTTTTCTTTGTCTACCCTTTCCATGTCTTTATGATTTTATATACCTCTTTGTCAGGTCACACCTCTGGACTCCTCCGCTCCAAGGAAATCAAGGCCAGCCTATCTAATTGCTCACCATACCTAAAATCCTCCAATCTGGACCATAAGTAAATTAATTCGGCACATTTTCCTGTCTTACATATTCCATGCCACTATATATTACTCCCATTTCCACCTGCTTCTCAACCTTTGTGACACACTTCCTATATTAGGCCTCCAAAAATCTTAGCCCACTGTTTTGGTCTTATCGATTATCCTCATCACAGCCTTCAGTTTATTCAAGCTTGATTTCCGTATAATTACAACTTACGGCCTTATCACTAGTCATACCAATCATTCTCAGCGACTGATAGAAAAGACCAAATGGGATCCATATAACCATATAATCATATAACAATTACAGCACGGAAACAGGCCATCTCGACCCTTCTAGTCCGTGCCGAACACATAATCTCCCCTAGTCCCATATACCTGCGCTCAGACCATAACCGTCCATTCCTTTCCCATCCATATAACTATCCAATTTATTTTTAAATGATAAAAACGAACCTGCCCCCACCACCTTCACTGGAAGCTCATTCCACACAGCTACCACTCTCTGAGTAAAGAAGTTCCCCCTCATGTTACCCCTAAACTTCAGTCCCTTAATTCTCAAGTCATGTCCCCTTGTTTGAATCTTCCCTACTCTCAGTGGGAAAAGCTTTTCCACGTCAACTCTGTCTATCCCTCTCATAATTTAAAAAACCTCTATCAAGCCCCCCCTTAACCTTCTGCGCTCCAAAGAATAAAGCCCTAACTTGTTCAACCTTTCTCTGTAACTTAGTTGCTGAAACCCAGGCAACATTCTCTGGAACATCTTTAAGGTGGCCACAGATGACATTCATGAATACACAGAGGCTGTGAGTGACTACATCAGCTGGTGCACATCTATATGTGCCCCTCCCAGAACTGTGCGTGTGTTTCCAAACCAGAAACCTTGGTTCAATGGAAACATAAAACAGAAGATCAGGAAAAGGCAGGAAGCTTTTAAGTCAGGAGATCAAAGGGAGTACAAGAAAGCCCGGTACGAGCTACAGAAGTCCATCAGAGCTGCAAAGAGGGCTTATTCCCAAAAACTTGAAAGCTTTTACCTAAGTAACAACACACGCAGTATGTGGCAGGGAATCCAAGCAGTCACAAACTACAAGAAAACAGTACCAACCACAGACCCCCAGGATGTCACCCTCCCAGACAGCCTTAATACCTTCTACACCAGGTTTGACAGACTGAACACAGACACCCCCTCAAAAGCCCCATGCAACCCCACGGACACTGTTTTTCAGGTGACACCCGTACAGGTCCTGAAAGCTCTGAGGCAGGTGAACCCCCACAAGGCTGTGGGACCAGATGGCGTCCCTCCTAAAGTTCTGAAGGCCTGTGCAGAACAACTCACGGGAGTGTATGTAGACATCTTCAATCTGTCTTTAAACCAAGCAGTGGTCCCCCGTATTTTTAAATTTTCCACCATTGTACCAGTTCCAAAAAAAACAAACCCATCCACCCTGAATGACTTCAGGCCAGTGGCACTCACGCCAGTTGCCATGAAGTGTCTAGAGAAACTGGTTCTCACACACATCAATCACATGGTCCCGGGCACGATCGACCCCCTCCAGTTCGCCTACCGCCCCAACCGCTCAGTGGACGACGCAGTGGCCATTGCTCTACGCCACATCCTGCAACACCTGGACAGCAGAGGAACATACGTCAGAACGCTGTTCCTGGATTACAGCTCGGCCTTTAACACCATTCGCCCGGGCAGGCTGACTGAGAAGCTGACAGACCTCGGCGTCCCGACTCCCACCTGCAACTGGATCTTGGATTTCCTGACTGAAAGACCACAGGTGGTGAGGATGGGAAGGAGGGTGTCTGCAGAGCTCACCGTCAGCACAGGATCACCACAAGGCTGCTGTCTCAGTCCCAAACTTTTCACCCTGTACACACACGACTGTGTCTCCACCCAGGAAAATACCATCATTATTAAGTATGCGGATGCTACCACCATCCTGGGCCTCATCAAGGGCGGGGACGAGTCGGGCTACAGGAGTCTGGTGAACGACATTCTTGCCTATGGTGAGGTGAACGACCTAAGCCTCAACACAGACAAGACAAGAGAAATAATAATGGACTTCAGAAAAAATCCACCCCCCCTGCAGCCCCTCATCATCAAGGGGACTGTGGTGGAGAGGGCTGACAGTTACAGATACCTGGGATTACAAGTAACATCAGATCTGAATTGGACTTTGAACACTGCAGCCACAGTGAAAAAAGCCCAGCAGAGACTGTACTTCATCAGGCTGCTCAGAAAAGCTGGTCTGCACTGTCGCCCTCTCACCCAGGTCTACAAAGGACTGATAGAGAGCATCCTCACCACAGGCATCACGGTGTGGTAAGGAAACACCACACAGACAGAGAGGAAGGCTCTGCAAAGAGTCATAAAGACTGCAGAGAGGATCATCAGAACTGAACTCCCCTCCATGGACACAATCTACACACAGCGCTGTCAAAAAAGAGCAGAGAGAATCATTAGAGACACACTACATCCAGCTCACTCCCTGCTCAAACACAAAAACTGCACATACAACCTCAGGCACAGACGAGCGGACAGTATCGCCACAAATAGAACACGCTTTTTTAAGAGCTTCTTCCCTGCAACAGTGAGACTCTTGGCCAAAACACAACAAAATGAACTGATGTCCTGATATAGGGTTTGTGCAAGTTACAATGCTCTATGTGTCTTCTGTGTGTCTTTTTAAATTTTTTTAAATTTTTAAATTTTTAATTTTAATTTTTAACTTGACTTGACTCTCTGAATAGCCGCACAAGAGTTCCTATGTGTGTAAGCACAAATGGCAAATAAAGTTTTTGACCTTTTGACCTTCTAGTAAATCTCCTCTGTACTCTCTCTATTTTGTTGACATCCTTCCTATAATTAGGCGACCAAAATTGTACACCATACTCCAGAATTGGCCTCACCAATGCCTTGTACAATTTTAACATTACATCCCAACTTCTATACTCAATGCTCTGATTTATAAAGGCCAGCACACCAAAAGCTTTCTTTACCACTCTATCTACATGAGATTCCACTTTCAGGGAACTGTGCACAGTTATTCCCAGATCCCTCTGTTCACCTACATTCTTCAATTCCCTACCATTTACCATGTACGTCCTATTTTGATTTGTCCTGCCAAGATGTAGCACCTCACACATTAAACTCCATCTGCCATCTTTCAGCCCACTCTTCCAACTGGCATAAATCTCTCTGTAGACTTTGAAACTCTACTTCATTACCCGCAACCCCACCTATCTTAGTATCATCTGCATACTTACTAATCCAATTTACCACACCATCGTCCAGATCATTGATGTACATGACAAACAACAGTGGACCCAACACAGATCCCTGTGGCACCCCACTCGTCACTGGCCTCCAACCTGACAAACAACCATCCACCATTACTCTCTGGCATCTCCCATTCAGCCACTGTTCTCTCACATTCTCTGGCATCTCCCATTCAGCCACATTACTCTCTGGCATCTCCCATTCAGCCACAAACAACCATCCACCAATTATACCGGTGCCCAAGAAGAGTAAGGTGACATGCCTCAATGACTATCGACCAGTGGCACTAACGCCGGTGGTGATGAAGTGCTTTGAGAGGTTGATCATGGAGCAAATCAACTCCTACATCGACAAAAACCTGGACCCACTGCAGTTCGCGTACCGCCACAACAGATCAACGGTGGATGCGATCTCGCTGGCCCTCCACTCCGCACTGGACCACTTGGACAACAAAAACTCATATGTCAGGCTGTTATTCATTGATTACAGCTCGGCATTTAACACAATCATCCCCTCCAAACTGGTTACCAAACTCGCAGAACTGGGTCTCTGCGCATCCCTCTGCAACTGGATCCTTGACTTCCTCGTCCACAGACCACAGTCTGTTCGTATTGGTGGAAATGTGTCAGCCTCAATAACAATCAGCACGGGAGCTGCTCAAGGCTGCGTGCCCAGCCCCCTGCTGTACTCACTCTATACCCATGACTGCGTAGCGAACCACAGTGCGAACTCCATCATCAAGTTCGCTGACGACACCACTATTGTGGGGCGTATCACTGATGGGGATGAGTCAGAGTACAGAAGAGAGATCGAGCAACTGTCCATATGGTGCCAGCGCAATAACCTGGCCCTCAACACCAGCAAAACCAAGGAACTGATTGTGGACTTTGGAAGGAGTAGGAGGGGGACCCACAGCCCCATTTATATCAACGGGTCGATGGTTGAAAGGGTCAAGAGCTTCAAATTCCTGGGCGTGCACATCTCTGAAGATCTTTCCTGGTCCGAGAACACTAATGCAATCATCAAAAAAGCACATCAGCGCCTCTACTTTCTGAGAAGATTACGGAGAGTCGGATTGTCAAGGAAGACTCTCTCTAACTTCTACAGGTGCACAGTCGAGAGCATGCTGACCGGTTGCATCGTGGCTTGGTTCGGCAATTTGAGCGCCCTGGAGAGGAAAAGACTACAAAAAGTAGTAAACACTGCCCAGTCCATCATCGGCTCTGACCTTCCTTCCATCGAGGGGATTTATCGCAGTCGCTGCCTCAAAAAGGCTGGCAGTATCATCAAAGACCCACACCATCCTGGCCACACACTCATCTCCCTGCTACCTTCAGGTAGAAGGTACAGGAGCCTGAAGACTGCAACAACCAGGTTCAGGAATAGTTACTTCCCCTCAGCCATCAGGCTATTAAACCTGGCTCGGACAAAACTCTGATTATTACCAACCACTTTCTGTTATTTGCACTATCAGTTTATTTATTCATGTGTGTATATATTTATATCATGGTATATGGACACATTTATCTGTTTTGTAGTAATTGCCTACTATTTTCTGTGTGCTTAAGCAAAGCAAGAATTTCATTGTCCTATACAGGGACACATGACAATAAACTCACTTGAACTTGAATTTGAACTTGAACTTGTTGAATCCATCTTGCTACTCCACCATTAATACCCAACCATTGAACCTTCTTAACCAACCTTCCATGAGGAACCTTGTCAAAGGCCTTACTGAAGTCCATATACACAACATCCACTGCTTTACCCTCATCAATTTCCCGAGTAACATCTTCAAAAAATTCAAGAAGATTAGTTAAACATGACCTTCCAGGCACAAATCCATGTTGACTGTTCCTAATCAGACCCTGTTTATCCAGATGCTTATATATATTATCTCTAAGTATTCTTTCCATTAATTTGCCCACCACTGACGTCAAACTAACAGGTCTATAATTGCTAGGTTTACTCTTAGACCCCTTTTTAAACAATGGAACAACATGCGCAGTACGCCAATCCTCCGGCACTATTCCCTGTTTCTAATGACATTTGAAATATTTCTGCCATAGCCCCTGCTATTTCTACACTAACTTCCCTCAATGTCCTAGGGAATATCCTGTCCGGACCTGGAGACTTATCCACTTTTATATTTCTCAAAAGTGTCAGTACTTCCTCTTCTTTGATCCTCATAGTTTCCATAGCTACTCTACTTGTTTCCCTTACCTCACATAATTCAATATCCTTCTCCTTGGTGAATACCGAAGAAAAGAAACTGTTCAATATCTCCCCCATCTCTTTTGGCTCTGCAGATAGTTGGCCACTCTGACTCTCTAATGGACCAATTTTATCCCTCGTTATCCTTTTGCTATTAATATAGCGGTAGAAACCCTTCGGATTTACTTTTACCTTACTAGCCAAAGCAACCTCATATCTTCAAGGCAAGTGAGCAAATTAAATCCAAAATTGCCTGTCAGTAGGAGACAGAGGGTGATTAAAAAGGTTGGATGCCTCTAACTAGTGGTTCCACAGGGAATGGTGGCGGGACCCTTGCTGTTTGTAATATGTGTAAATAATTTAGATGTGGATATAGGGTGCATGATCAATAAATTTGCAGATGACTCTAAGATTGGTGGAGTTGTTGACAGTATAGGGGGCAGTCTTAGGTTCCAAGGTGATATTGGAGTATTGGTGAAATTGGTTGAGAATTGGTGGATCAATTTTAATCTAGATAAGTCAGCAGGTCAGGCAGCATTCCTGAAGAACATGGATAGGTGATGTTTCGGGTTGGGACTATTCTTCACACTAGAGACAAAGCTAGAAGAATGGAGGGGCTGGGGGGAGGGGGGGGGGGTGATAAGCTGATGGTTGGACGAAGAGTGGATATGATTTTTTTTTTAAATGTGAGACAAAAGGATTGAAAAGTTGCACATTTTTAAACCAGAGAAAGGAATGGAGGGGGAAGGGGAAGGAAGAAATAGGTGAGGCACTGGGGAGGGATGTGGGAGAGTGAGAAGGAGGTTGGTGTGGGGAGATAGGGAAAGGGGGTGGGGGTGGTAAGAGGAGGCTTAAAATTTGGCGAATGCAATCTTCATACCGTTGGGTTGTAAGCTACCCAAACAGAATATAAGGTGCTGTTCCTCTGGTTTGCATGTGGCAATGGAGGAGGCCTAGGACAGAAAGATCAGTATGAGAATGTGAGGGGGAATTAGAGTGTTTAGCAACTGGGAGATCACGTAGGCCTCGGCTGACTGATCAGCAACCGGGAGAATTAGTGTGCCTTGGCGGACTGAGCACAATTGTTCTGCAGAATGGTCACAGAATCTGTGTTCAAGGTTCCCAGGAATAAATATCACCAGCAATTTGTCATGGACCAGCCACATTGAAGCTATGGCCAAGAAAGCACAACACCTCTACTTCCTTAGGCTTAGGAAGTTCAGCATGTCCCAAACAATTCTGAGCAACTTCTACAGAGATGCCATACAAAGCATTTTATCGGGATGCATCACAGCCTGGTATGGGAACTGCTCCATCCAAGACTGCAATAAATTGCAGCAAGTTGTGGATGTAGCCCTGACCATCACCCAAACAACCTCCCCTCCAATGACTCCATCCACACCAAAAGAAAAGGCAGTGTTTAAAGCAGCAAATACCCTGGGTAAGGGACACCAATAGAGCAATATTGGAGTTTTTAGCAGAATGAGGAGAATATAAAGCATAGAAAAATCGTCGACAGTTAAATCAGCAGGAAAATTATTAAGTGGTCTGGGTCTTTAAGAGAGTAAAACAATAAAGTGAATGGGCTGATGTTAGAACTCTGGGAGAAGCATGGACCAGGGTGCAGGTTTAATGCAATGAGGGTACTAGCTTACAGTTTAAAATGGTAGGAGAATGAGCGAGTGGGCAAAGAATTATGCAGTGAGGTCATGAAACAGCAGGTTGAGTGCATTAACACATCAAGAAATAAGAGAGGGAGTGCTATCTAAAGCTGTGATTTAACAAGTGGTAGGTTTAAAGCAGCAAGATAAAGAGTGATGTTTTTAAAGCAGCAATGAAAGAGCAGTTGAAGAGCCCCAAGTAATGAAAGAATGAGAATAGAGTTTAAAGGAATGAGAGAAAAAGAGCATAGCAGAGTTAAAAAATTTATGATAATGACAGAATGGATCTTAGGTTTGAAATCAATTGGGCAAGGTTATTGCAAAAACACAGCGGTCGGGTATACTTGAATTTTACACCAAAAAGTCTAACTGAAGGCACTAACACTAAAGGGCCTGTCCCACTTACGCGTCCTTGGCTCGCAAATTACGCAACCTCGTGGTCGCTTGAGGCGTACGGGCACCGTATGGCTGCGCGGGGCCTGTCCCGCTTAGAAGCGCGGAGGGTTATGGAGTTGTGTGGGGCTGGTCCCGACATCGCGCGGGGCTCCGAAATTTTTGCAGTGAATTAAATCTTTGCGCGCCAACGGCCTGTCGCGGAACTGACGGCCAAAGTGGGATAGGCCCAACACCCTGGCGCGACGCAACGTCTCACCTCCAACAGCAGCAGAAGCAGGCAAACGATCGCCGAACTCGGCCTGGGGCTCACGACCGTTGCGGTCCGGATCCGCCCCCACTTCCACTCCCAGAGGGGCCAGCTCGCGTGTCCCTAGAAAAGGAACACGCGGTGTCCATGGGGACTGTGGAGGTCTTCTGTGCACGCTGGTCACCACAGGAGGTTGAATATATTATCGATAAGAATGTTAATATTTTAATTTGATAATTTTGTTTAAGTGTTAAGAGGGAACATGTGGTGTCCATGTGGACTTTGGAGGCTTTCCATGAATACTGGTCGCCGTTGAAGGTCGAGTGTTTTGTTGATAAACGGAACACTCGACCTTCAACGGCCATTCGTGGGTCCAGTTGACGTTGATGTTATTCATTTGACGATCATTTGTTTGTAAACTGTCAGCATAGGCAGTCTTTGATTGTGTTAATACTCTATGTTTATGTTTATTTTTTGAATAAAAGTAGTTTCACGCTTGCAAAAAGGTGGGGCATTTTCGCAGGAATTGTCCCAGGACCCGGGCTGCCAGTTCCATCACGATGGCCCGGGAAAGCACTACTGGCCCATCTGGGGCTGCTGGTTTTACCACGGTGGCCCGTGAAGGCTTTACTCCCCTACCCCCAACCCCTATCCCCCCACCACCCCCATGTCCCGTACCTGTGGCGGTGGATGCCGGAGAACTGCGTGGGGTGGATGGGAAGGTTTGGGAGCATCAGAGGGGGAGGAAAGTCAAGAAAAAGAAGAAACATCTCCAGGCGGGTCCCCTAGAAGATGATCACCTCCAAGCGGGACCCCTGGCAGCAGATCATTTTGTGCTCGCCTCTGAGATAGATGGTAGTGCGGAGGTAGAGGCTTCTGCAATGGAGCTCACCGTACCACCGCACGCCAGTGGTTGGAAGAGGAGGAGGCATGGGTCCTCCGATACAGAGAAGGGCCCTGAAGGTCAGGGGCAACCTGAAGGGGAGCCTTCCCCCCCTGTTGAGGTGAAGAACCCAGGGCACGCTTCCTCTGAGGGTGAGGATGCCTCTGTAGGTCAGGGACCACCTGAGAGTGGCGATATATTACTCTTGGGGGCTGTTCCCCCAGAGAACGCGTCTGCTAGCTTAGTGGATGACCAGGGGCAGCCTGAAGGGGAAGACTTGGATGAGGGGGTGGGTCCCCAACATGAGCTCCCTGTTGAGGCTACAAGCCCAGTTGAGGGGTGTGATGCCCCACTGGTTGAGGGAGCAAGGGAGACTCCAGTAACATCGGCCCCTGAGGGCCACAGTGAGGTGATTCACCTGGTGGAGGGGGACGGGGACTCTCTGGGTGACGGTGCAGGGGCGGGTACCCTGGGCGAGGAGGAGGGTAAGATCGTTTTGGATCGTGTCCTTCGGTCGGACTTACAGCAAGGCCCGGAGACTTGGTCCGACTTCACTGTTCCCAATCCGGTTACAGAGGGTGGTGTGAGCGTGCAGGACACTGGCCAATTGTCAGATAGCTTGCCGCAGTCAGAGGCACTGGTACCTGCCCCTGTCACTGATCCTGGGGGTGGGATGGTGACAGAGGAGGGACTGTGTGATGTGGCTGAAATGCCCACCTCACAGGGAGGGGTGAACGAAGCGGCTGAGAGTAGTAACCTTCCAGACTCGGGCTCGGACATTGAGTGCGAGGAGGAGGGGTACGCGGAGTCCATCGACAGTGAGTTGACGGACTGCTCCACCCGCGGCCCCGTGTCTCGACTTGTCGAAGTCTGGGAACTTCGGAAGTTCTTAAAGGACACTAGAGGGAGTGGGAACAAGGTGGATTTGGCTGTCGACCGCTGGTCGGATCTGAGTGCGCCCATGCAGTCCATTCAGAAGAAGGGGAATGAGGCGGGGCTAATAAGAAATGAGAGGCGCCAGTTCCAAGAGCTTTTTAAGGCCCTAAAGAGAGGGCAGAAGGTTAGGGGCGGCTCCAATCCTTCACCGGGGGCTGGTAAAAGATCTAGTGTACTTTCAAAATGAAGCTCACTATAGCCAGCCTGAATATCAATGGGGGCAGGGGGTCTCTCCGTAGGTTTCACCATCTCTCAGTGCTCAGGGACGGGAGGTATGCGGTGAGCTTCCTGCAGGAAACACACACTGTGGCTAGTGATGAACCCACCTGGCTCCTGGAGTGGGAAGGGGTGGTCTACATGAGTCATTTCAGCTCCAATTCGAGTGGAGTGGCCTTCCTGTTGGCCCCGTCTTTCCAGCCGGAGATCCTCAAAGTGCAGAGCATTGTACCAGGCCGTTTACTGTATCTGGCCGTGCGCTTGGATGGCGTGCCATTACACTTCATTAATGTGTACGCCCCCAAGATCGGCGTAATGCAGACGCGCTTAACAAGGGAAGTGACCACGTTGTTGAATACTATCGACCGTGGGGAGTGTGTTTTCCTTGGGGGAGATTTTAATTGTGCCCTCGAGGCAAGAGATCGCTCTGGCGTTCAGCGTGACCCGGGTGCAGTAAAGACTTTAAGGGAGATGGTGGACTCTTTTGAGTTGGTAGATGCTTGGCGGAATTTCCATCCTGACTCTAACGCCTTCTCGTACAGGTTTGAGGGTGGTGGTCCCCGTATTGATCATTTATATGTGTCCAAGGCCTATGTCTCCTGTGTTTCGGCGGCCTCCATGTTCGGACCATTGCCTGGTGCGAGTGGATTTTATCCCGATGCGCACACGGGCTGGGTCCGCGTACTGGCATTTTAATAGCCAGCTGTTGGAGGATCGCCGATTCCAGGATTCATTCAGGCAGTTCTGGGTGAAGTGGAGAGAAAGGCAGGGGCGTTTCCTTTCCCTAAGGCAGTGGTGGGACGTGGGGAAGGCCTCCGTCCGTCTGTTTTGCCAGGACTACGCGAGGGGGTCGACCAAGGGGCGGGACTCCGAGATCGGACGGCTTGAGAGAGAGTTGCTCGACTCGGAGGCATGTCTGGATCAGACTGGTGGGGCTTCGTGTGAGTGGGAGGAATACCAGGAGAAGAAGGGAGCACTGAGGGACTTGCAGCTTAGGAGGTCCCGGGGTGCATATGTGAGGTCGCGAGTCCAGATGTTGCACGATCTGGACCGCGCCTCCCCCTTTTTCTTTCCTCTGGAGAAGGGGCGAGGAGCCCACAGGCAGCTTGTTGAGTTGCTTGCGGATGATGGCTCCTCTGTCACAGATCCAGAGAGCATTGGTGCCTCGGTTGGGTCTTTCTACAAGACTCTGTTCTCGGCAGGCACATCGAGTGGGGAGGCGCAAGAGGTCCTGTGGGAGGGCTTACCCGCTGTGTGCAATGATGTGGCTAAACACCTGGATGATCCCCTAACTCTGGAGGAGTTGACTGGTGCCCTGCACCAGCTCAAGGGGGGCAAGTCTCCAGGGCTGGATGGGCTGACTGTGGAGTACCTTAGAGCCTTCTGGGATGTCCTGGGGGGTGACTATATGAAGGTCCTGGGGGAGAGCCTGGCGACTGGGGAGATGCCCTTCTCATGGCGCAGGGCAGTTGTTGTGCTGCTGCCAAAGAAGGGCGATCTCCGCCTTTTGAAGAACTGGCGCCCGGTCTCTCTCCTCAGCACGGACTATAACGTTTTTGCACGGGCATTGGCGAATCGCCTGGGCCCCGTGCTGTCCCAGGTGATCCACCCTGACCAGTCGTACACAGTCCCGGGCCGGTCCATCCAAGACAATATTCATCTGGTCTGGGACCTGATTCATCGGAAGATTGCTCCCGATGTTGGGGAAGTCCAGGACAAGGGGTCACAGCTTAAGGATAAGGGGGAAATCCTTTAAAACCGAGATGAGAAGAACTTTTTTCATACAGAGAGTGGTGAGTCTCTGGAACTCCCTGCCACAGAGGGTAGTCGAGGCCAGTTCATTGGCTATATTTAAGAGGGAGTTAGATGTGGCCCTTGTGGCTAAGGGGATCAGAGGGTATGGAGAGAAGGCAGGTACGGGATACTGAGTTGGATGATCAGCCATGATCATATTGAATGGCGGTGCAGGCTCGAAGGGCCGAATGGCCTACTCCTGCACCTAATTTCTATGTTTCTATGTTTCTATCTGACCCAGGGAGCTGGTCAGTCAGTCGCCTTTCTCTCCCTCGACCAGGAGAAGGCGTTCGACAGGGTGGAGCATGATTACCTTCTGGGGACTCTGCAGGCGTTCGGATTTGGACCACACTTTGTGGCCTGGGTCCGACTTTTATACACTGCTGCAGAATGTCTTGTTAAGGTCAACGGCTCTTTGTTGGCCCCCATTCCCTTTGGGAGGGGGGTTCGTCAGGGATGTCCCATGTCCGGCCAACTGTATTCCATCTGTGTCAAGCCTTTCCTGTGCCTTCTCCGGAAGCGGTTGACAGGCCTGGCTTTACCGGGGCCGGGGATGGAGGTGGTCCTCTCGGCCTACGCCGATGATGTCATTCTGATGTTCACCGACCCTGTTGACCTGCGGGGGATGCGTGAGTGCCAGCAGGTTTTCTCGGCTGCTTCCTCCGCCAAGATCAACTGGGGGAAGTGTTCTGGTCTCTTGGTGGGTGGGTGGCAGGTGGACTCCCTGCCGGAGGAGATGGCAGGTTTTGCGTGGAGTACCACGCACCTCCTCTATCTGGGGGTCTACCTGAGTCCCGCTGAGGGGGGGTGGCCGGCGAACTGGCAGGAGCTGGAGGCGAAAGTGGTCGCCCGGCTGGGACGTTGGTCAGGCCTACTTGGTGTGCTCTCTTACCGGGGCAGGGCTGTAGTTATAAACCAGCTGGTGGCCTCTCTGCTGTGGTACCGGGTGGCCACTATGTTCCAGTCCTCTTATTTTATAACCATGTTACAGAGGAGATTGGTCAACTTCTTCTGGGGTGAGAGAAACTACTGGGTCTCTGCTGGGGTTCTGAGTCTCCCGTTGGAGGAGGGCGGTCAGGCGCTGGTCTGTATTCGTATCCAGGTGGCGGCTCTCCGACTCAGGACACTGTGGAGGTACGTCTACTCGGACTACCCTCCTAAATGGCACGTGCTGGCGATGTACTTTTTCCGCCAGGGCGCTGCCTTCAGGAGGGCTCACGGCTCCCGGTAGCGGGCATGATTCGACGCGCTAGGCGGGAGTTGCCTGGCTTTTACCGTGACCTCCTGAAGGCCAGGAATTTGGTCACCTTCAGCCAGGGCCCTGCTCCTCAGGGGGAGGGGGGTGTCGTGGCTGTGACGGTGGGTGTCAAGGAGAGGCGTGTGCATGGAGCGATTCCGGACGAGCTTACCCCCGCTCAGTCGGAATTGTTCATAGGGCCCACGGCCCGGGTCCCTCCCCGAGAGCCGGCCCCATGCAACATGAGCCGCCTTTCCGAGATGCCCAGCGTGCCGTTCTGTGACGCGGAGAGGCGCGTACTGTACAGGCTGCTCTTGCACACTCTCCACTTCCTCGCCCTCGTCTTCCGTCCAGACACACCCTGTCGGTCCGTGTTACCACCTGACGAGGGGAGCGGTCCCCAGTGGAGGTCTCTCTACAAGGGAGTCCTTCCCCTTTACATCGGGGACCTGGGGTGGAGAGTGTTGCACAAAGCCGTGGCCTGTAATAGGTATTTGAGCCGGTTCACGGACTCTTCCCCTGCTTGTCATTTCTGCGGTGAGGAAGAGACCGTGTTCCACGTGTACATAGGTTGCAGTCCCTGTTCGAGTATCTGAAAGGACTGCTCCTCAAGTTTTGGCTACATTTTAGTCCAACGCTATTAATTTATGGGCACCCGGTACAGAGGGGGGAGGGTCGGGAGGGAGGAGGGGGTCTCTCTGTCGGTCTGCTCCTGGGCCTGGCCTGGGCCGAGCCTGCACCGCCATTCAATATGATCATGGCTGATCATCCAACTCAGTATCCCGTACCTGCCTTCTCTCCATACCCTCTGATCCCCTTAGCCACAAGGGCCACATCTAACTCCCTCTTAAATATAGCCAATGAACTGGCCTCGACTACCCTCTGTGGCAGAGAGTTCCAGAGATTCACCACTCTCTGTGTGAAAAAAGTTCTTCTCATCTCGGTTTTAAAGGATTTCCCCCTTATCCTTAAGCTGTGACCCCTTGACCTGGACTTCCCCAACATCGGGAGCAATCTTCCTGAATCTAGCCTGTCCAACCCCTTAAGAATTTTATAAGTTTCTATAAGATCCCCTCTCAATCTCCTAAATTCTAGAGAGTATAAACCAAGTCTATCCAGTCTTTCTTCATAAGACAGTCCTGACATCCCAGGAATCAGTCTGGTGAACCTTCCCTGCACTCCCTCTAGGGCAATAATGTCCTTCCTCAGATTTGGAGACCAAAACTGTACGCAATACTCCAGGTGTGGTCTCACCAAGACCCTGTACAACTGCAGTAGAACCTCCCTGCTCCTATACTCAAATCCTTTTGCTATGAAAGCTAACATATCATTCGCTTTCTTCACTGCCTGCTGCACCTGCATGCCTACTTTCAATGACTGGTGTACCATGACACCCAGGTCTCGCTGCATCTCCCCTTTTCCTAGTCGGCCACCATTTAGATAATAGTCTGCTTTCCTGTTTTTGCCACCAAAATGGATAACCTCACATTTATCCACATTATACTGCCTGCCAAACATTTGCCCACTCACCCAGCCTATCCAAGTCACCTTGCAGTCTCCTAGCATCCTCCTCACAGCTAACACTGCCCCCCAGCTTAGTGTCATCCGCAAACTTGGAGATATTGCCTTCAATCCCCTCATCCAGATCATTAATATATATTGTAAATAGCTGGGGTCCCAGCACGGAGCTTTGCGGTACCCCACTAGTCACTGCCCGCCATTGTGAAAAGGACCCGTTTACTCCTACTCTTTGCTTCCTGTTTGCCAGCCAGTTCTCTATCCACATCAATACTGAACCCCCAATGCCATGTGCTTTAAGTTTGTATACTAATCTCTTATGTTGGACCTTGTCGAAAGCCTTCTGGAAGTCCAGATACACCACATCCACTGGTTCTCCCCTATCCACGCTACTAGTTACATCCTCGAAAAATTCTATAAGATTCGTCAGACATATAACCATATAACCATATAACAATTACAGCACGGAAACAGGCCATCTCGACCCTTCTAGTCCGTGCCGAACACGTATTCTCCCTTAGTCCTGTGAGATATATTGTTTGTGCTCACAATCACTACTCAGAGACTAAATCGTGGAAACAAGAAATGCTTTATTTGCGAGTCTGCAGAATCGGGTGCCTCTCCAAGTTGAGACACACCGAGCAAAGGAAAAACGTCTTGTTTTATACAATTCAGTATACAGTCTTTATTGATCGGACGCCTCCCCTTCTGACCCCTTCCAATCAGGGTACCGAGGTTCACAATCTTCCAACCCTCTCCTCCGTGCGTCATCAATCATTCCCTCTCCTCCCACATCATACATCGCATGCACATTTAAATTAGGTTCTTTGTCATGAGGGGCGTAAAGTTAATATTCATTTAACTTATTAAGCATGCGCAGTATCTGTGCCCTAACCTAATTAATTGCCTTTGACCTAAAGAATAGCTTCTGCGTTGTCAGCTACATTCCTTACCTCATCTTGTTATGGGACAATGTTATCAACAGCTCTGAAGGTCTGACTGTTTGTTCGAATCACAAGGTTGGTGTTTCCAGTTACTCAGCCCATCACAAGGTCGGTGACTACAACCATTCGGCTCCTCACAATGGTGGTGGTTTAATCATCTTATCCCTCACAGTCCCATATACCTGCGCTCAGACCATAACCCTCCATTCCTTTCCCGTCCATATAACTATCCAATTTATTTTTGTAGATGGTTATGCATGCAACCTATAATGTAGTTACCTCATCACCACTAACCACGCCCCATCATATTAGTATAACTGTAGTATCCTCCCTTTGTTCCTCCCACTAGGTCCCGGTACGCCTGAAGGCTGGATGCAGTCAGTGCTGGGACGTGTGTGCCATGTGCTATAATAAACTACCAGTAAAGGTTACAGTGTGTCAGTAATCACTCCTTTACATGGCGTCAGAAGTTTAAAACTCGCGTTTCCCGTTTACCGGTTTTCATTTATTTTGTCCCCGTTAGTGCCCAGTTTTGGGTTTCCCTTGATATGGCATCCTCATGCCGAAAGCCATCTCCCCTTGTCTTCGACGCTGACATTGCGGAACGATGGTCGACTTTTGTGATGGACTACACTCACTACGTCAATATTGCACACCGGAAAGACCCAGCCGTGGTCAAAGCATCACTCTTGCTCAACCTGGCCGGTCCCGACGCAATGAAGAGAGCTCAAGCCTTTGTCTACGAACCAGCGGTCCTGGATGACAACGACCAACCGGTCGAGCCAGCTGAATCGGCCGACGACCCGGTATGTCTTTTGCGCAAATTCGCGGAGATATGCGACCTGCCCTCCAACCGTATACTGGAGCGGGCCAGGTTCTTCTCACGCAAGCAACAGCCGGATGAACCTGTTGAATGCTTCATTGCCGACCTGCAGCACCTTGCCCAGCGGTGCCGATTCGAAACCATGCGCGACCAGCTCACCAGAGACATTCTCGTTACCGGTATGATCGATCAGAAGCTGCGTGCCGACTTGCTGCAACGGCCTGACCTAACCCTGACTCAGGCAATGCATGCGTGCCGCATTGCCGAAGTGGTCAACCCTCCTCATGGACAGAGGGGGTCTGACAACCGAGCCATAAATTTAACTGGTGTTGCTGGACAACGACGGATGAAGGAGAACTTTCGCCCTCCACCGCGGCCCGTTCGTACACCCCGGGACCCAAGATCTAACAAGTGTCCTAACTGCAGCTACGTGCACTCCTCAGAATCACAGTGCCCAGCCCTTGGGAAGACCTGCAATTTCTGCGGGAGAAGAAACCATTTTGCAGCTGCCTGCCGATCCCGTGGGAAAGTGCCCTCAGCTCCCAAACAACTCCTAAACAACCTTCTGCAAGTTGATAGCGAGATGGACTCTCAGCCCTCTGTTGACGCTGCCCCCGACTCTGAGCTCAGCTTTTCCACGGGAGATGTAAGTATTTACACTCTCCACAGCCGATCTCGCCTCCCCGATCCTTCTGTGAACATAACTGTAAACAATAAGTCTTTCTCTGCTAAACTTGACACGGGGGCGAAAGTGAACGTAATGTCAACAAAGCTGTTCCACCAGATAAGGAATAATGAGCTGCTGATTGCCGACCGCTCTGTTTTGCGTGCCTATGGGGGAGAGGAACTAACACCTGTGGGGAGGGCGACTTTCCACTGCGTGCTGCAGGAATCTTCCCAGGACCTGTCTTTCTTCATTCTGGACAGTGACTGTGTGACGTTGCTTAGCAACCGGGCCTGCCAGGATCTTGGGCTGGTGTCGTTTAACCATACGGTCCACGAGGTGCAAGCTGTGATGGATCCACTATGTGAGTACCCAGACCTGTTTGACGACAAGCTGGGGAAGCTGCCGGTGGTGTACAAGATCGCGACTGACCCATCTGTGGAGCCCGTGATCCGTCCACCCCACAGAGTGTCTTTTGCCATGAAGGGCAAGGTGGAGAATATGCTTAAGGACATGGTCAACATGGGAGTGCTGGAGGCTGTCAGCGATCCAACCGTATGGGTCTCCACCATGGTCGCCACGTTGAAGAAAGGAAAAAATGAGATACGGGTATGCATTAACCCTAAGGACTTAAATATGGCGATTAAACGGCCCCACTACCCCATGAGGACTGTCGAAGATGTTGCCGCCCAGGTGGGACAAGCTACTGTGTTCTCCGTCCTCGATGCAAGGAGTTAGTTTTGGCAGATACCACTGGACAAACGCTCCACGGACCTGACCACATTCAGCACGCCCTTCGGCAGGTTTAAGTTTTTACGGATGCCGTTCGGCATCAACTCTGCCAGCGAGGTATTTCAGCGTTCTATGGAACAATTATTTGCAGGTCTGCCCTGCGCGATCATTGTGGATGACATTCTGGTCTATGGGAGGGATGTGGCCGAACATGACCACAACCTCCGGCGGATTTTGGACCGTGCTCGGCAGATAAATTTGAAGCTCAATCGGTCAAAGTGCAAGTCACATATGTCGGCCACATTTTCACGGCCCAAGGGTTGAAGCCAGACCCGCAAAAGACCAGCGCTATCTCTGAGCTGCCCGCCCCGACAGACGCTGTCAGTCTGCAGCGTTTCCTGGGTATGGTGAATTACCTGGGGAAGTTTATCCCCGACCTCAGCGAGTTGAGCGCACCCCTGAGACAGCTCACAAAGAAGGACATTGCCTGGGCATGGTTTCCGCACCACCAGCAGGCATTTGATCTGCTAAAGACGAGGCTGGTCAGCACACCTACACTGAAGTTTTTTGATCTGCTGCGTCCGATCGTGGTCACTTGCGACGCCTCTCGATTTGGACTGGGTGCTGCCTGCCTGCAACCCCACGCTGGTGACTCACTGCTGCCCATCTCCTATGCCTCCAGGACCATGACGGACACAGAGCAGCGCTATGCCCAGATAGAGAAGGAGCTGCTGGCGGTGGTTTTCGCGTGTTCGAAGTTTAAGGACTTCTTATTTGGCACCAGGTTCACCGTTGAGACGGATCACCAGCCACTGGTAACGATACTTAACAAACCAATACACTGCGCTCCTGCCAGGCTACAGCGGATGATGCTGCAGCTACAGCGCTTTGACTTTAAAATCGTATATAAGAGGGGCACCGAGATGCATGTGGCTGATGCACTGTCCCGGGCCCCCCGGACCTCCTGCGACCAGCACCCCTTCGAGCAGTCGGACTTACAGGTACTGAACGTCAACTTCGTCCCTTCTCACCAGCTGCAGTGCTTGGTTGAACATACCGCAAACGACCCCGACCTGCAGCAGCTTGCTGCTGTCATCAAGCGCGGGTGGCCCACCCATTCGTTGCCTGCCAGCGTCCACCCCTATTTTTTGGTCCGCGATGAGTTAGTCCTCCGGGACGGTATTATTATCAAAGGACACAAAGTTGTCATCCCGGAATCGCTGCGTGGCTTGTATTTTGATGCCGCCCACATGGGTCATCCCGGGGCAGATGCCACCATCTCACATGCCCAGGAACAGTACTACTGGCCGGCCATGGCTAAATACATCCAGGCCAGGGTTGATTCCTGTCCGGACTGTCACTCGCTTGCCCCGCATCAGCAAAGACAGCCACTTTTGCAGCAGCCTGCACCTGACATGCCCTGGTCTTCTCTGGCTGCCGACATTTTCGACTGGCGTGGGAAGCAATACCTTGTGCTAGTAGACTCTTACTCGAATTGGTTCGAGGTGGATCTCCTCCCTGCCATCACCTCCGAGATGGTGATCAGCAAGCTTCGCCGCCACTTTGCCACGTTTGGTTCCCCTGTCCGGCTGCAGACAGACAACGGTCGCCAGTTCACCAGCGCCGAGTTTCGAGCATTTGCCACAAAGTGGAACTTTAATCATTTCACTAGCAGCCCGGAGTACCCGCAAAGCAATGGTCTGGCTGAACGGGCGGTCCGCAGCGCTAAGCACCTGCTTGAACAAACCCGCCTCTCGAACGGGGATTTCTATCAGGGTCTCCTGAACCTTCGCAACATTTCCAGAGACAGTACCATGGGATCCCCTGCCCAGCGACTCATGTCCCGAGTTGTCCGCCCTCCGATGCCTATTGCCCAGCAGTCCCTGATGCCTAAAGTCCTGCAGCCTGCTGATGTCAAGAAACGTATTGCCCAGAAGCACGAGATCCAGCGACGATCGCATGATAAATCCTGCCGCCCTCTTTCTCCACTGATGCCTGGACAGGTCATCCGTTTGCAGACGCCCACCGGCTATTCCCGACTTGCCACCGTTGTCGGGTTTGACAGCGCGCCACGGTCCTACCTCGTGAATTTCGAAGGGACTGTATACCGACGCAGCCGCCAGCACCTGTTGGCGGTTAACGAGCCCAAACCACCTCCTGCGGTTCCGTATACCCCTCCATCGCGTGTCGAGCCTTCCTCCACTAACGTTCCATCTGCTCCCTGCATGCCACGGTCGGCCCTCTTGCCTCGGATAGCCCCCCCTGCTCCTCCGGGTTTTGCTCCCCAGGCTCTGTTGTCCCCTGCAAAATCTTCTCTCTCTCCAACTTCAGCTCGTTCTACCCCTTCATTCTCACCTGGCTCTCCTGTGTCTCTCCGTTCCCCCTTCAAGCTGGGTTCCCCACCCATCTTCTCTCCTCCTCCTGTTTCTGTTCCTGTCCCTCCTCCTATTCTTTCGGGCGGGGAGGGTGAAGGTGCTGTGCGCACTCGCTCGGGTCGGATTGTAAAACCTCCGGCTCGCTACGGAGAATATGCTTAGCTTTGCAGGTACTGTATAATAAACCTGCTACTGTAGTAACTTGTTTGAAGTGTAAGGGAAAGGATGTAGATGGTTATGCATGCAACCTATAATGTAGTTACCTCATCACCACTAACCACGCCCCATCATATTAGTATAACTGTAGTATCCTCCCTTTGTTCCTCCCACTAGGTCCTGAAGGCTGGATGCAGTCAGTGCTGGGACGTGTGTGCCATGTGCTATAATAAACTACCAGTAAAGGTTACAGTGTGTCAGTAATCACTCCTTTACAATTTTTAAATGATAAAAACGAACCTGCCTCCACCACCTTCACTGGAAGCTCATTCCACACAGCCACCACTCTCTGAGTAAAGAAGTTCCCCCTCATGTTACCCCTAAACTTCTGTCCCTTAATTCTCAAGTCATGTCCCCTTGTTTGAATCTTCCCTACTCTCAGTGGGAAAAGCTTATCCACGTCAACTCTGTCTATCCCTCTCATCATTTTAAAGACCTCTTTCGTCCCCCCTTAACCTTCTGCGCTCCAAAGAATAAAGCCCTAACTTGTTCAACCTTTCTCTGTAACTTAGTTGCTGAAACCCAGGCAACATTCTAGTAAATCTCCTCTGTACTCTCTCTATTTTGTTGACATACTTCCTATAATTAGGCGACCAAAATTGTACACCATACTTCAGAATTGGCCTCACCAATGCCTTGTACAATTTTAACATTACATCCCAACTTCTATACTCAATGCTCTGATTTATAAAGGCCAGCACACCAAAAGCTTTCTTTACCACCCTATCTACATGAGATTCCACTTTCAGGGACTCCACTAGCCCCTAGAGCTCTATCTAACTCTCTCTTAAATCCATCCAGTGATTTGGCCTCCACTGCCCTCTGTGGCAGGGAATTCCACAAATTTACATCTCTCTGGGTGAAAAAGTTTTTTCTCACCTCAGTCTTAAATGACCTCCCCTTTATTCTAAGAAAGTGGCCCCTGGTTCTGGACTCGCCCAACATTGGGAACATTTTTCCTGCATCTAGCTTGTTCAGTCCTTTTATAATTTTATATGTTTCTTTAAGATCCCCCTCATCCTTCTAAACTCCAGTGAATACAAGCCTAGTCTTTTCAATCTTTCCTCATATGACAGTCCCGCCATCCCAGGGATCAATCTCGTGAACCTACGCTGCACTGCCTCAATCACAAGGATGTCCTTCCTCAAATTAGGACACCAAAATTGTACACAATACTGCAGATGTGGTCTCACCAGAGCCCTATACAAACATATGCCACATGACCAAGTTTTCACTTGACATGCTTCCTTACTTAGGTAGAGAGATCAGGTCTTTCAATATAATCCAGTAGTGGTTTTACCAGTTTTTAAAAAAATAATACAAGCAAGACATTTTTCCTTTTGCACACTAATCCCTTAATAACCAAATTAAAGTTTACCTTCTTAATTGCTACCTGCAGTCACAGAATCATGAGAAGTTAGGGATAGAATAAAACTAAAAGAAAAGATGTATAACACAGCAAAGAGTAGCCAGAAGCCAGAGGATTGGGAAATTTTCATAGGACAAAAGAAGGAAACAAAACGGGCAATACGGGCTGAAAAGATGAAATACGAAGGGAAGCTGGCCAGGAATATAAAGAAGAACAGTAAAAGCTTCTTTAGATATGTAAAGGGAAAAAGAGTACCAAAGTAAAATGTGGGTCCCTTGAAGGCAGACACGGGTGAAATTATTATGGGGAACAAGGAAATGGCAGGTGTTGAATAGGTACTTCGGATATATCTTCACTAAGGAAGACACAAACAATCTCCCAGAAGTACTGGAAGACAGAGGATCTAAGGGGGTCGAGGAACTGAAAGAAATTTTCATTAGGCGAGAAATAGTATTGGGTAAGCTAATGGGGCTGAAGGATGATAAATCCACGGGGCCTGATGGACTGCATCCCAGGGTCCTCAGGGAGGTGGCTCTAGAAATAGTGGACGCATTGGTGATCATTTTCCAATGTTCAATAGATTCAGGGTCAGTTCCTGTGGATTGGAGGATAGCTAATGTTATCCCACTTTTAAAGAAAGGAGCGAGAGAGAAAACGGGGAATTACAGACCAGTTAGCCTGACTTTGGTGGTGGGAAAGATGCTGGAGTCAATTATTAAAGAGGTAATAATGGGGCATTTGGATAGCAGTAAAAGGATTAGTCCAAGTCAGCATGGATTTATGAAAGGAAAATCATGCTTTACTAATCTTCTGGAATTTTTTGAGGATGTGACAAGTAAAATGGATGAAGGGGTGTCAGTGGATGTAGTGTATCTGGACTTTCAGAAAGCCTTTGATAAGGTCCCGCAAGGAAGACTGGAGACTAAAATTAGAGCACATGGTATTGGGGGTAGGGTGTTGATATAGATAGAAAATTGGTTGGCAGACAGGAAGCAAAGAGTAGGAGTGAACGGGTCCTTTTCAGAATGGCAGGCAGTGGTGAGTGGAGTGCCGCAAGGCTCGGTGTTTACCATATACATTCATGATTTGGAAGAGGGAATTAGGAGCAACTAGCAACTTTGCGGATGACACAAAGCTGGGTGGCAGTGTGAACTGTGAAGCGGATGTTAGGAGGTTGCAGGGTGACCTGGACAGGTTGAGTGAGTGGGCAGATGCGTGGCAGATGCAGTATAATATAGATAAATGTGAGGTTATCCACATTGATGGCAAAAACAACGGGGCAGATTATTATCTCAAGGGGGTTGGGTTAGGTTAGGTAAGGGGGAGGTACAGCGAGACCTGGGTGTCCTTGTACACTGGTCACTGGAAGTTGGCGTGCAGGTACAGCAGGCAGTGAAGAAAGCTAATGGAATGTTGGCCTTCCTAACAAGAGGATTTCAGTATAGGAGTAGAGAGGTTCTTCTGCAGTTGTATAGGGCTCTGGTAAGACCACATCTGGAGTATTGCGTACAGTTTTGGTCTCCTAATTTGAGGAAGGACATCCTTGTGATTGAAGCAGTGCAGCGTAGGTTCACGAGATTGATCCCTGGGATGGCTGTCGGCGTTGACGGCGTTAGAAAAAACTTCAGAGAACGGATGTCAGAGCGATTTTTCTGCAGCAGCTGAACAGGCTGAGAAAGATCGACTCCGACAGGCTGGAGAAAATGGCATTTTAATCCCGCCCCCCTCTCAAAGGCTCCAAAGTCGCGCACATGGCCAGTGGCAGAACTGCAGCACCGCTGAAGGTAAGTTTTGTAACATATCTACATTTTATTGGAGACTGTACTGTGGTGATTTAGAATAAGTTAATAGTCAGAAAACTGTTGAGAATAAATGCATCATTTTGGGAATGGAGGGCTGTAATAACTGTGCTGCCTTGGTAGTGCTAGCATGCCTGTTGTTCACAATCTTCATCATGATTTGACGATGTGATAATTTGTGTTATATCTAAATTTCCCCGTTTACCACAATCTGTAAAGATGGGTGACAGAACATCCTCAATGATAATTCTCAATACCAGTGGTCCACAAGGTGCGCTCCTGACCCCTTACTCTTCTCCCTATACTCTCATGACTATGCAGCCAAATTCTGCCATAATTCCATTTACATGGTTACAGATTACACCACTGTAGTTGGCCGCATCTTGAATAATGGCGAGATGGAGAACAGAAAGGAGATAGAGCTCAGTGACATGTATAATGATGGACCTCCTGTTAGGAAATGAGACGGGTCAGGTGGCAGAGGTATGTGTTGGGGAACAGTTCGGGACCAGTGATCACAATACCATTAGTTTCAATATAATTATGGAGGGTCAGAACTGGACCTAGGGTTGAGATTTTTGATTGGAGAAAGGCTAACTTTGAGGAGATGCGAAAGGATTTAAAAGGAGTAAATTGGGACAGTTTGTTTTATGGGAAAGATGTGGAAGAGAGATGGAGGACATTTAAAGGCGAACTTTTAAGAGTACAGAATCTTTATGTCCCTGTTCGGTTGAAAGGAAATAGTAAAAATTGGAAAGAGCCATGGTTTTCAAGGGAAATTGGACACTTGGTTCGGAAAAAGAGAGAGAACTACAATAATTATAGGCAGCATGGAGTAAATGAGGTGCCAGAGGAGTATAAGGAATGTAAAAAGAATCTTAAGAAAGAAATTAGAAAAGCTAAAAGAAGATATGAGGTTGCTTTGGCAAGTAAGGTGAAAGTAAATCCAAAGGGTTTCTACAGCTATATTAATAGCAAAAGGATAACGAGGGATAAAATTGGTCCATTAGAGAGTCAGAGTGGACAGCTATCTGCAGAGCCAAAAGAGATGGGAGAGATATTGAACAATTTATTTTCTTCGGTATTCACCAAGGAGAAGGATATTGAATTATGTGAGGTAAGGGAAACAAGTAGAGTAGCTATGGAAACTATGAGATTCAAAGAAGAGGAAGTACTGACACTTTTGAGAAATATGAAAGTGGATAAGTCTCCAGGTCCGGACAGGATATTCCCTAGGACATTGAGGGAAGTTAGTGTAGAAATAGCAGGGGCTATGACAGAAATATTTCAAATGTCATTAGAAATGGGAATAGTACCGGAGGATTGGCGTACTGCGCATGTTGTTCCATTGTTTAAAAAGGGGTCTAAGAGTAAACCTAGCAATTATAGACCTGTTAGTTTGACGTCAGTGGTGGGCAAATTAATGGAAAGGATACTTAGAGATAATATATATAAGCATCTGGATAAACAGGGTCTGATTAGGAACAGTCAACATGGATTTGTGCCTGGAAGGTCATGTTTGACTAATCTTCTTGAATTTATTGAAGAGGTTACTTGGGAAATTGATGAAGATAAAGCAGTGGATGTTGTATATATGGACTTCAGTAAGGCCTTTGACAAGGTTCCTCACGGAAGGTTGGTTAAGAAGGTTCAATTGTTGGGTATTAATGGTGGAGTAGCAAGATGGATTCAACAGTGGCTGAATGGGAGATGCCAGAGAGTAATGGTGGATGGTTGTTTGTCAGGTTGGAGGCCAGTGACTAGTTGGGTGCCTCAGGGATCTGTGTTGGGTCCACTGTTGTTTGTCATGTACATCAATGATCTGGATGATGGTGTGGTAAATTGGATTAGTAAGTATGCAGATGATACTAAAATAGGTGGGGTTGAGGATAATGAAGTAGATTTTCAAAGTCTACAGAGAGATTTATGCCAGTTGGAAGAGTGGGCTGAAAGATGGGAGGTGGAGTTTAATGCTGATAAGTGTGAGGTGCTACATCTTGGCAGGACAAATCAAAATAGGACGTACATGGTAAATGGTAGGGAATTGAAGAATGCAGGTGAACAGAGGGATCTGGGAATAATTGTGCACAGTTCCCTGAAAGTGGAATCTCATGTAGATAGGGTGGTAAAGAAAGCTTTTGGTGTGCTGGCCTTTATAAATCAGAGCATTGAGTATAGAAGTTGGGATGTAATGTTAAAATTGTACAAGGCATTGGTGAGGCCAATTCTGGAGTATGGTGTACAATTTTGGTCACCTAATTATAGGAAGGATGTCAACAAAATAGAGAGAGTAAAGAGGAGATTTACTAGAATGTTGCCTGGGTTTCAGCAACTAAGTTACAGAGAAAGGTTGAACAAGTTAGGGCTTTATTCTTTGGAGCGCAGAAGGTTAAGGGGGGACTTGTAGAGGTCTTTAAAATGATGAGAGGGATAGACAGAGTTGACGTGGATAAGCTTTTCCCACTGAGAGTAGGGAAGATTCAAACAAGGGGACATGCCTTGAGAATTAAGGGACAGAAGTTTAGGGGTAACATGAGGGGGAACTTCTTTACTCAGAGTGGTGGCTGTGTGGAATGAGCTTCCAGTGAAGGTGGTGGAGGCAGGTTCGTTTTTATCATTTAAAAATAAATTGGATAGTTATATGGACGGGAAAGGAATGGAGGGTTAGTGTCTGAGCGCAGATATATGGGACTAGGGGAGAATACGTGTTCGGCACGGACTAGAAGGGTCGAGATGGCCTGTTTCCGTGCTGTAATTGTTATATGGTTATATGGTTATAATGACAACAACCTCCGCTAATGTCAGCAAAACGAAGGAGCTAACCACTGACTTCAGTAAGCTGGAGGAGTGTACATCCCTGAGCTTAATTGTGTTGAACTGGAGATGGTTAAGAGCTTCATGTTCACAAGTATAAATATCATCTATGATTTTCTCTAGTGTAACTACACTGACACTATACCACAAAATGCTCTTCTTCCTCAGAAGACAATTCAGCATGTCTGCTATGGCTCTTATCAATTTCTGCAGATGCATCACAACTTGGTTTGGGCAATGCTCTGCCCAAGACTGCTTGAAATTGAAAGCATGTACCATCAGATTTGAGAATAGCTTCTTTCCTGCTGTTATCAAATGATTGAAGGGAGCTCAGGATATAGTCCCGATCTAGTAATCTATCGTGTTGCTGCCCTTGCGCATTCTCTGCAGCTATTCTACATTTTGTTTCTTTTCCTTTTTGAACTACCCATTTTACTCATGTATGGTTTGATTGTACTCGCATGTGGTGTGGTTTGCTTGTATAACTTGCAAAATAATATTTTTCACCGTAATTCAGTACACGAGACAAAAATAAACCAATGGCAACATTACATTTGCTGATGGTACAACGCTGTTGCAGTGAGTTGAAATGAGGAAACAGAAATGCTTCAAAGAGATATAGACAGAATGTGTGGATGGGAGAGGTTTGGCAAATGAAATGTACTCTGCAAAAAATATGAAATCATCCACTTAAAATAGGTTTTTTTTCAAATGAAGACAAATTGAAAATGTTGATATTCAAGCGGCTGTTCCTGCATGTTGGTGGACCTCAATGGTGGTTGAAAGTTAACATTCTAAAACTAGAAGGAAGAGGGGCAGCACGGTGGTGCAGCGATAGCTTTTCTGCCTTCCAGCGCCAGTGACCCGGGTTCAATCCTGACTATAGGTGCTGTCTGTACGGAGTTTGTACGTTCTTCCTGTGACCGAATAGGTTTTCCTCCCACACTCCAAAGACATACAGGTTTGTAGGTTCATTGCATTGGTAAAATTGTAAATTGTCCCTAGCATGTGTAGGATAATGTAAATGTATGGGGATCACTGGTCAGTGCGGGTTTGGTGGGCTGAAGGGCCTGCTTCCGCACTGTATCTCTAAATAAACCAAAACTAAAACCTTAAGTGAAAGGGGACAGACTTAAGAGGGACCTCAAAGGCACCATTTTCATTCAGAAGGTTGTCTGTATCTGGAATGAGTTCCTAGGAAAAGCTGTAAATCCAGGTACAATTATGATTTTTTTTAAACAGAACTGGACAGCATCATGGATAGGAAGGGTTTAGTGGGCTATGGGCAAAATGCAGTCAATTGGGACCAGCCCATTATGTCAACTTTGACAAGGTGTTGGGGGCCTGTTTCCATGCTGAACAGCTCTATGGAAACATAGAAAATAGGTGCAGGAGGAGTCCATTCGGCCCTTCGAGCCATTCTTTGCGATCATGGCTGATCGTCCCCAATCAATAACCTGTGCCTACCTTCTCCCCATATCCCTTGATTCCACTAGCCCATAGAGCTCTATCTAACTCTCTCTTAAATCCATCCAGTGATTTGGCCTCCACTGCCCTCTGTGGCAGGGAATTCCACAAATTCACAACTCTCTGGGTGAAAAGGTTTTTTCTCACCTCAGTCTTAAATGGCCTCCCGTTTATTCTAAGACTTGGCCCCTGGTTCTGGACTCACCCAACATTGGGAACATTTTTCCTGCATCTAGCTTGTCCAGTTATAATTTTATATGTTTCCATAAGATACCCCCTCATTCTTCTAAACTCCAGTGAATACAAGCCTAGCCTTTTCAATCTTTCCTCATATGACAGCCATTCCAGGGATCAATCTCGTAAACCTACGCTGCACTGCCTCAATCACAAGGATGTCCTTCCTCAAATTAGGAGACCAAAACTGTACGCAATACTCCAGATGTGGTCTTACCAGAGCCCTATACAACTGCAGAAGAACCTCTTTACTTCTATACTGAAATCCTCTTGTTAGGAAGGCCAACATTCCATTAGCTTTCTTCACTGCCTGCTGTACCTGCATGCCAACTTCCAATGACCAGTGTACAAGGACACCCAGGTCTCGCTGTACCTCCCCCTTACCTAACCTAACCCCCTTGAGATAATAATCTGCTCCGTTGTTTTTGCCATCAATGTGGATAACATCACATTTATCAATATTATACTGCATCTGCCACGCATTTGCCCACTCACTCAACCTGTCCAGGTCACCCTGCAACCTCCTAACATCCGCTTCACAGTTCACACTGCCACCCAGCTTTGTGTCATCTGCAAACTTGCTAGTTGCTCCTAACTCCCTCTTCCAAATCATTAATATATATGGTAAACACCGAGCCTTGCGGCACTCCGCTCACCACGGCCTGCCATTCTGAAAAGGACCCGTTCACTCCTACTCTTTGCTTCCTGTCTGCCAACCAATTTTCTATCTACATCAACACCCTACCGCCAATACCATGTGCTCTAATTTTCGTCTCCAGTCTTCCTTGCGGGACCTTATCAAAGGCTTTCTGAAAGTCTAGATACACTACATCCACTGGCTCCCATTCATCCATTTTACTTGTCACATCCTCAAAAAATTCCAGAAGATTAGTAAAGCATGATTTTCCTTTCATAAATCCATGCTGACTTGGACTAATCCTTTTACTGCTATCCAAATGCCCCATTATTACCTCTTTAATAATTGACTCCAGCATCTTTCCCACCACCGAAGTCAGGCTGACTGGTCTGTAATTCCCCATTTTCTCTCTCGCTCCTTTCTTTAAAAGTGGGATAACATTAGCTATCCTCCAATCCACAGGAACTGATCCTGAATCTATTGAACATTGGAAAATGATCACCAATGCGACCACTATTTCTAGAGCCACCTCCCTGAGAACCCTGAGATGCAGACCATCAGGCCCCGTGGATTTATCATCCTTCAGCCCCATTAGCTTACCCAATACTATTTCTCGCCTAATGAAAATTTATTTCAGTTCCTCGACCCCCTTAGATCCTCTGTCTTCCAGTACTTCTGGAAGATTGTTTGTGTCTTCCTTAGTGAAGATATATCCGAAGTACCTATTCAACTCCTGCCATTTCCTTGTTCCCCATAATAATTTCACCCGTGTCTGCCTTCAAGGGACCCACATTTTACTTTGCTACTCTTTTTCCCTTAACATATCTAAAGAAGCTTTTACTGTTCTTCTTTATATTCCTGGCCAGCTTCCCTTCGTACTTCATCTTTTCAGCCCGTATTGCCCGTTTTGTTTCCTTCTTTTGTCCTATGAAAATTATCCAATCCTCTGGTTTCTGGCTACTCTTTGCTGTGTTATACATCTTTTCTTTTAGTTTTATTCTATCCCTAACCTCATGATTCTGTGACTGCAGGTAGCAATTAAGAAGGTAAACTATAATTTGGCTATTAAAAGATTAGTGTGCAAAAGGAAAAATGTCTTGCTTGTATTATTTAAAAAAAAAGCTGGTAAACCACTACTGGATTATATTGAAAGACCTGATCTCTCTACCTAAGTAAGGAAGCATGTCAAGTGAAAACCTGGTCATGTGGCATATGTTTGTATAGGGCTCTGGTGAGACCACATCTGCAGTATTGTGTACAATTTTGGTGTCCTAATTTGAGGAAGGACATCCTTGTGATTGAGGCAGTGCAGCGTAGGTTCACGAGATTGATCCCTGGGAAGGCGGGACTGTCATATGAGGAAAGATTGAAAAGACTAGGCTTGTATTCACTGGAGTTTAGAAGGATGAGGGGGATCTTAAAGAAACATATAAAATTATAAAAGGACTGAACAAGCTAGATGCAGGAAAAATGTTCCCAACGTTGGGCGAGTCCAGAACCAGGGGCCACATTCTTAGAATAAAGGGGAGGTCATTTAAGACTGAGGTGAGAAAAAACTTTTTCACCCAGAGAGATGTAAATTTGTGGAATTCCCTGCCACAGAGGGCAGTGGAGGCCAAATCACTGGATGGATTTAAGAGAGAGTTAGATAGAGCTCTAGGGGCTAGTGGAGTCCCTGAAAGTGGAATCTCATGTAGATAGGGTGGTAAAGAAAGCTTTTGGTGTGCTGCCCTTTATAAATCAGAGCATTGAGTATAGAAGTTGGGATGTAATGTTAAAATTGTACAAGGCATTGGTGAGGCCAATTCTGGAGTATGGTGTACAATTTTGGTCGCCTAATTATAGGAAGGATGTCAACAAAATAGAGAGAATACAGAGGAGATTTACTAGAATGTTGCCTGGGTTTCAGCAACTAAGTTACAGAGAAAGGTTGAACAAGTTAGGGCTTTATTCTTTGGAGCGCAGAAGGTTAAGGGGGGACGATAGAGGTCTTTAAAATGATGAGAGGGATAGACAGAGTTGACGTGGATAAGCTTTTCCCACTGAGAGTAGGGAAGTTTCAAACAAGGGGACATGACTTGAGAATTAAGGGACAGAAGTTTAGGGGTAACATGAGGGGGAACTTCTTTACTCAGAGAGTGGTGGCTGTGTGGAATGAGCTTCCAGTGAAGGTGGTGGAGGCAGGTTCGTTTTTATCATTTAAAAATAAATTGGATAGTTATATGGACGGGAAAGGAATGGAGTGTTATGGTCTGAGCGCAGGTATATGGGACTATGGGGAGAATACGTGTTCGGCATGGACTAGAAGGGTCGAGATGGCCTGTTTCCGTGCTGTAATTGTTATATGGTTATATGGTTATATGTAGTCAAGGAATATGGGGTGAAGGCAGGCACGGGTTATTGATAGGGGATGATCAGCCATGATCACAATGAATGGCCAAATGGCTTGAAGGGCCAAATGGCCTCCTCCTGCACCTATTTTCTATGTTTCTATGTTTTGCTTGAAAGCTGATGGTTAAATAGCATTCTGATGTTGGCATGGGTAATCCCTCATAAGTGCTGAATAAACAAGCTTTTAATGAGGAGAGACCATTGTGCAATCCTATCATCTATTTCAAATTATCTCACTATTCACTAAACTGCACCATAATGAGTTTGGTGAGGCTCTACATACAACATTTTTCAGGGTTGTGTCATGAAAGTTGCAGAAATGGCATTTCCCTTGGCTGGAAAGACTCGACCCACGGGCCACATTCTCAAACTAAATGGATGACCATTCAGAACAGCAAAGTATAAATCATTTCTTCACCCAGGGAACTAAATAATATAAGAATTAGGAGAGGAGAAGGCCATTTTGGCTTTTCACCACCGATCAGGATCTTGGATGATCCTCAATGTCCTTGATTCCCAGAAATCTATTTATCTCTGCTTTTGGTGAACTCAATAACTGAGCCTTTGTTGCAGTTTTGGGTAGAGAATCCTAAAGATTCAACTGTGAGGTGAAACATTTCTGCAAACCTCTGTTTTTCCAAGAATGTGACCCCTAATTGTATAACTAAGACAGGGGAATCATCCTTCCTGCACCCATCTGGGGATAGTTGTGAAGCAAATGTTATCATTCTGTTATAAAATGTACTCACTTTTGTCAATTTCCATGCTTTATATTTGAATGTAGAATTGATATAGATTGACACCTGTAAAACCGTAGTGTTCTCTGTGGGCAGTCTAAGAACCAGAGGAGTGGAAGCAACAATAATTACCATGCAACACATGTTGTTCTCCGAGGAGTTTCTACCCATGCCCACATGAAAAATCGGATGAAGAAACTTGATGTAATAACGAATAGTGAGATAATTTGAAATAGATGATAGGATTGCACGAAGGTGTTTAATTTCCATTTTTAGACTGCACCCCTTCCTCATGGTAACTTTTCTGGTTCTGGTTCTGGTTCTGGTTCTGGTTCTGGTTCTGGTTCTGGTTCTGGTTCTGGTTCTGGTTCTGGTTCTGGTTCTGGTTCTGGTTCTGGTTCTGGTTCTGGTTCTGGTTGATTACTGCACAAACACCTCATCAGTGGTTATCTCGCGCTAGTCGGAGTGAGTAGAGTAGTGATTACATTTTGACGCGGGCCTTTTTGACCAAGTTGAGCAGATCTAGTTGCTCAATCCTCTTTTTAAAAGACATCGGGAGCCGCACGTGTGTTGGGTGGTAACCTATTCCATTCCCTTATGGTCTTTTGGTAAAGGGAATATTGGAAGCAAAGTTTATTGAAATTTAGCTAGTTGATGATGTATGGACCTTTATTTTGTCTTGTTTCGTGGCAGTTGGTGCTCTGGGATGACCGGAGATTTGATGATGTGATTTTGTGAATCTCCTTGTAAATTGCAATGAGTCTTAGCCAAGATCAAGCATACCCACACCTGATCTGAAAACGACGTTCTTTGTGTGTAAACAAAACGGCATTTCTTTGTGTGTAAACAAAATAGCAACGAACATTTTAGTTGCGTTTGAGTATGGAGGGAGCGTAGCGTCTGGAGCTGCACTGATGTGAAATTCGTTGATCGAAATTATCCTCTATTTAGGTTCTGTACTGCCACCTGCTGCTGTCCAAGAATAGTTCTATACTATTCATACTTTCTCCGGCACTGCTATTTTTCGGACGATATTATATCTTTGCATTATATTTGCCCTTTTTGAAAGAAAATTGCCAAGAAGGCAATTTATCAATAAACTGGCTTTCTATTTTTCAGATGTGAAAAACGCAATGCACCCGGATGTAGCACGTTGTGTTTCTAAACTCCAGCGCGTTTTAAATCAAGGTTTATTGTTAAGATTTTCCAACAGTATGTATTTTCTAGTGATGTGGGTAATTTCTGTGTGAATGTATTTATCTTTCCTTTCTTCCGGTGCTGTGTGTGTGATCGCGGACCGCCTGGACATTTCCCTTGAATCTGTATCACTCAAGTCCTACGGCTCTCCAAGCGAAGTGTTGGAAAGGTATGAGTGTGGGACAAAAAGAGGATGAAGCCGCGCATGTGCTACCCCGCCCTCCCACTCAGTTGTCACCAGGGTTTGGGTTAAAGAGCCTTCAGCTGCTTTTGCTGGCCGCAGAGCTGGTTTATTACTATTATCAGTCTCATTCATGTTCGCTCGTACAGCACCATCATTTGTGAACCATGGCAAACTGTTGCAGATGCCTAAATGCGAGACTTCAATATTGATGCAGACACAGTCTTCTTAGTCGGCCTTTCACTCCGTTAAAGTTCCAAAGATTTCCATTCGCTGTGGGCAAAATGATAGCCAGCTCTAAAGTTTAGAGATTTACTTAGATCCTGGAGTTTAAGGCATGGAGTCACCAACTAAGGAAATCGAAGAGTTTGAGAGCAACTCTCTCAAATACCTGCAACCAGAGCAAATAGAGAAAATATGGCTGCGGCTTAGGGGACTGTAAGTATAGTATGACTTTTTTATAACGCCCGATCTTCCTACTTATAATGGCATTGACAAAATCCGAAATGTTACGTGGCGTCTTCTTATTGTTGTTTTTCTTGTTTTTAATAGTAATAATGAATTTTTAAAATTATTTATTCATACTTTGTCATCTACCGAATGATGTTTGCAATGTACATTGTGTTTAAACCATTAACACTGCACTGTAGTAGTCGAGTATCTGAGGGCTGCCACCTGTTCCACACGGGTGAAAGGTTTTGCTAGGAAACGACTTTTAGATTTGGCTTTGATCAGACGCGCAATAATGGCCATTCGTCAGAGGATTGGAATTTCCCCCTTGTTTTGTTGTTGACCAGAGTGCCATAACGTCAGAAGATCAAAATGATCGCAAAACAAAAATCACCTGTAGGGTTACGGTGACAAAATAGCTGTGCAACGATCCTTTAATCTGATAATGTATGCTATTTGACCTGCATGTAGCTCATGAGATATTCAGCCATGAATTAGAATACTTTCAAGAGAGAGCTTGATAGGGCTCTTAAGGATAGCGGAGTCAGGGGATATAGGGAGAAGGCAGGAACGGGGTACTGACTGTGGATGATCAGCCATGATCACATTGAATGGTGGTGCTGGCTCGAAGGGCCGAATGGCCTACTCCTGCACCTATTGCCTATTGTCTACTTCAGTTTTACTGTTCTTAAATTTGTTTTGCTTGAAGCGTTTTCTGCTGGGACAGATTGCAAGTTCTCATTACCTTTCAAGCCAGTTTATAAGGTATTCCCATGATCACAGCCGTGCTATCAATCTTTTAAAATATTCGATTACTGTTAATTGAATTCGGCTTCACATTTTGAGGCGGAGGACAAGGTTAAACACTTCGAAGGGGGATGCAGAAAACAGGATATTGTTCAGTTTGTCCCTGAATAATAACAGCAATGAGACATTTTGTGCAGTCAAATTGTGGACGCTCAGGGTTATGGGGAAAGTACTGGTCGGTGGGGTATATATGCGGTAGGGTGCCCACTGGTGAGCGTGGGCGAGTCTGGCTGAATGATTCTGCCAGAAAGGGTTTACACCAAGAGAGGAAGTTGGGATCTATTAACCTGCAGTAGGAATCACTGCATGATCGTATTGGAAAACCCGCATCGACCACTTGATTGAGATAGCGTCGAAAATGTAACAATTTGTCTCCGCAGTTCGGACAAGACTACGCCTGTGGCTTTACAAAAGGCTCAGACTTGCTCGATCACATTCCATTCCATGTTTTCGATATCAATATTTAATCCCGTGTGAGTAACGACCGTACCAAACACGACGAAGTGTCACTAATTATAAGATCCCAATAGCTAATCATTTTAACACTATCTGGACAGCTGCCAATTATTTTAGCACAATCTGACGCATTGGTTAATGCCATACAGATTTGCAAATTAAAATTGGCACATATTGGATTGCTATTTGGTTTACCGCATGTAACAACATACACTCTGTCTCAAAAAGTTTTTTTTCTAAACAAATAACGAGGGTGGGTCCTTTCGATAAAGTTTGCAAATTTCCAAATCAGTGGTTGCGCAGAAGAAAAGTGGGTGGCGTTTTCGCAATTTTGCGATTTTATTTTTTAAGGTTCAAATTTGACGAGGAGTTCGCCATACACTACATGATGTTTATGGTAATCGCGATTTATAACGTAAAGACAGGGGAGAGTTCAGATGCTGGGTTCTGGAGCACAAAGCAGAAGGCTGGAAGAACTCTGCTGGCCAAGCAGCATCTGTGGAAACAAAAGGTGTAAATCGACGTTTCTGTTCGAGACTCTGCCTCAGGTCAGAGAGGGACCAGAATGAGTACATAGAAATATATGGGGTGGGTGGGGTGGGATAGATGCTGATAGATGAAACCAGGGGAAAGGATAATGGAATCCGGGTTAGGAAAGGACTGGCAGAGGCTGGTAGGCGACAGGTGAAGCCAGATGGCAAGGAGATGAGAGAAATTAGCAGAGGGAGGAAACTAGGTGGCAGATTTGTATGGGAGGAGAATGCAGAGGTTGATTGGTGGGTGCGGAGGTTCCCTGAAATTGGATAAGCCAGTGTTCATATCATTGGATTGTAAGCTATCCTATGTGGTGTGGCGGCTGTACAGCTGCGGACTGGAAGTGTCTTCAGAGAGTGGTGAGGACAGCGGAAAAAATCATTGGGACTTCTCTTCCTTCCATCATGGACATTGGTTACAAACGCTGCCTGACAAGAGCTAAGGGCATTACCAGAGCCCCCACACACCCACAATATGGACTGTTTACACTGCTGAACTCTGGGAGGAGGTACCGCAGCATGAAGAGCGGGACAACCAGGTTCTGCAACAGCTTCATCCCCCAGGCCATAAGACTATTGAACTCACAATCAAACCAAGGCTAGAACTTTCTTATACATTGCCACTTTTAAAAACTTTCCTACATATCTATTTTACAGAACTATGCCCATGAAGTACTTTTTATGGACACATTAAGCACTTTTACTGATCGCCTGATATAAATGTTATATTCTGCTGCTACTTGAAGAGTCAATGCAATGAAATTTCGTTCAATGTGCACTGTGTCTATGTGTATACCTGAATGACAATTAAAGTTATATAATAATAAAATAATATAATAATAAATAATAATAACTATTCCACTGCAACATACTAGCAACCTTTCCGGGTCCCTCTCAATCATGATGCAGTGTCTTGAACTGAAATGTGTAAGAAGGAAACTACACCAAAGCTAGACGCAAAATGCTGGAGTAACTTATTGGGTCAGTCACCATATCTGGGTGGGACTATAAAACCCAGAAGTGTAGTGCCTCACTCAGTCTCTGCAGGATGGAGGAAGCGAGAGGGTCACATCCCTCTGAGCTGTGAAAAACACTGAACACATGTCTACTCAACTGTGAGTGCCCTTAATGTGGTTTGAAAATGAAAACGTGGTTGCTTTGAATTGCTGCTCTGCAAATGGTTGTTGGTGGTGGCAACTGCTTTGAAATGCTGTACTGCAAATGGTTGTTGGTGGTGGTATCTGCATTGCATTGTTGCACTGCAAATGGTTGTTGGTGGTGGTAACTGCTTTGAAATGCTGCACTGCAAATGGTTGTTGGTGGTGGTAACTGCTTTGAAATGCTGCACTGCAAATGGTTGTTGGTGGTGGTAACTGCTTTGAAATGCTGCACTGCAAATGGTTGTTGGTGGTGGTAGCTGCTTTGAAATGCTGCACTGCAAATGGTTGTTGGTGGTGGTAGCTGCTTTGAAATGCTGCACTGCAAATGGTTGTTGGTGGTGGTAACTGCACTGAAATGCTGCATTGAAATGCTGCACTGCAAATGGTTGTTGGTGGTGAAACTGCTTTGAAATGCTGCACTGCAAATGGTTGTTGGTGCTGGAAACTGCTTTGAAATGCTGCACTGCAAATGGTTGTTGGTGGTGGACACTGCTTTGAAATGCTGCATTGCAAATGGTTGTTGGTGGTGGTATACTTGTATATTGTATATACTTGTATATTGATTTTAGATAAAACACTACCACTTACGGCTGTGATTTTTGGCCATCTTACTCAGTCCCCCTCCGCTCATCAGGTGCAGAGGATTCTTCCCATCAATGAAAAATAAAACTGTTATTAGTGTTTAAAAAAATGTTAAGAATCTCTCTCCTGGTATGAAACTGCATTTGAATGTGGTGGCCTTGTAGCCTGCATGAAATGGTATGAAACTGCATTTGAATTTGGTGGCCTTGCACCCTGCATGAAATGGTATGAAACTGCATTTGAATTTGGTGGCCTTGCACCCTGCTTGAAATGGTATGAAACTGCACTTGAATTTGGTTGTCTTGCACCCAACTTGAAGTGGTATGAAACTGCACTTGAATTTGGTGGCCTTGCACCCTGCTTGAAATGGCATTAAACAGCACTAGCATTTGGTGGCCTTGCACCCTGCTTGAAGTGGCATGAAACTGCACTTGAGTTTGGTGGCCCTGCACCCTGCTTGAAGTGGTAGGAAACTGCACTTGAATTCGGTGGCCTTGCACCCTGCTTGAAGTGGTAGGAAACTGCACCTGAATTTGGTGGCCTTGCACCCTGCTTGAAGTGGTATGAAACTGCAATTGAGTTTGGTGGCCTTGCACCCTGCTTGAAATGGTAGGAAACTGCATTTGAATTTGGTGGCCTTGCACCCCGCTTGAAATGGAATTTCAAGGAATAGCCATGAGTCAACTGCTCGCCCCCCAGCCGTGAGTGAGCTGCCAGCTCATCAGGCTTGAGTGACTAAGCTGTCACCCCAAGAATCCATTTGGCCCACAATGTCCATACTTGCCATCTGGAAACCAGTCCTTTCAGCCCACAATACCCATACTAGTGCTCCAGAAAACCCCCCATCAATACTGGCCACCAATATTGGAATTGGTGGAGAGGTGGAATATTACAGCCCTCCCGTGTGAACATGGGACCCAACGGGTCCCACTTAGTCTGAATGAAACATAAAAATCTTAGAGGGCTCAACAGGTTGGAATGCAGGGTACATATTTCCCCTGGTTGAGCTCTAGAACCAGAGGCTACAATGTCAGAATAAAGATGTAAACTATTTAGGACTGAGGTGAGACAGTTTTTCATGCAGAATGTTCTTAAATTCTGAAATTGACTAACATTGGAGCACTAGGAAGGCTTGCTCATGGAGCTTTTTCAAAGCAGTGATTTGATGATTTCTGAATATTTACATGAATCCATCATGTATTGACCTCCCCACCATTGAAGTGATCGAGAGGAAATACTACCTCAAGAAGGCAGTTAAAATCAGCAGACACACACCACTCTGCCCACTCTCATCTTGCTACTCCCATTGGGAAGATGGTACTGGTGCCTGAGAACGGCTGCGAACAGCTCCTTCTCCTCAACCATCAGGGTCTTGAACCACATTGTACAATCCAAACTACAGCCTTACGTCTGCACAGAACCACCATGGACTTTGTGTGAGGGTCTCGCTACATACTTCAGCTTGCACTATTATAGCCTACTTACCTAATATATCTGAGAATTTATTGTATTATTGTTCATTGTATGAATATTTGTTGTGATAATGTGCCTTTGAAAGTTGCAGCAAATAAGAATTTCATTGTTCTGCTCCCAGTGGATATGTTAATTAAACACTCTTTACTTGACTCTTGAATCAAAGGATATGGGGAAAATGTTGTTGACATAGAAGATTAACCCTGATCTTAATGAATGGTGGCGCAGAATTGATATACCATATGGCCTACACCAGTTCCTATTGCTTATGTTGTTACTAAATGAAAGCAAAAAGCATTGGACAGGAAACAGGTGCTAAAAGCCTAGTTCTGAAGATAAGATTAGAAAAGGTTTTATTTAAGACCTTTCGCCTGTAATGGGAAAGTGGACCATTTAAGTCAATAAGCAGTGCACATTCAGGTCATCTCTGAAACTGTGAAGAATATTTTCAATTAAATTTTTTCCAGGTGTCGGAAGAATAACAAGATGGCACATTTTTCCTTTGTACATTACATTCATGTAATAAAAAAATAATATTATCCTGATTCATGTTTCTTTCTTGCCCTTAGGAGAAAATACAAGAAAACTTCCCAGAGGTAAGTGTTTTTGAGCAGAAACACTTGAACGATAAAACCATCATTAATATTTCTGTTAGTCCAAAAAAACAAATCCTAGATTGAAGAGTTTCTTTTGAAATTTTCTGTAAATCTCTACGAAATTGCAGACATTGATTACAAACATGCACATTTAAGTTAATTGTATTTTGATCATTATATACTATCTGTTGTATATTAAGTTTACGAACCAAGTAAGCTGCAGCAAGCAAGAATTTCATTGTTCCCTTGTCAATACATATGACAATTAGATTCGCATTTGATTCTTGATCATTGAGCAGATCAAATGAGGTGAGAAAATAATTGATCTGACTGTAAGAACATAGAAGCAGGAATAGATCATTCAGCCGTTCATACTGCTCCATCATAAAATAAATACATGAGCCACCTTTATCTTGGTTCCATTCTCCTGCAATTATCTGCTGTTTCCTTAACAATATCTAAAAATCAGTTGATTTTTAATATGCTGCACTGCTCTCTGGGGGAGAGAATTCCAAACAAAATTACCCATTGCGGAGATTTCTTATTTCTGAAGATAGAAACAAATAGCTGAAGTAACTCAGCGGATCAGAATGCATCTCTGGAGAAAAGGAATAGGTGACATTTCGGGTGGAGACCCTTATCAGATTGAGAGTCAGGGGAAAGTGAAGCGAGATATAGACAGTGCTAGAGATATAGAACAAATGAATGAAAGATATGAAAAAAAGTAACAATGATAAAGCAAACGGGCCAAAGTTGTGGGCTAGGTGATAACGAGTTATAGACAGTGAAACTCACCAGGATGACAGTGAAACTAGTACAATAACGGATACAGTATGTTTGTAAATGTTCCATGACAACATACACAGTAGATGAGGTTGGAGGAGGTATGAGTGAATATCTGCCTAACCTGAAAGGACTGTCGCGGTCCCTGGACAGAATCGAGGGAGGAAGTATAGAGACAGGTGTAGCATCTCCTGCGGTTGCAGGGGAAGATACCGAAGTGGTTTGGGTGGGAAGGAACGAGTTTACCAGGGAGTTCCACAGTAGTTAGGATCAAACCTGGATCTCTGGCACTGTGACGCAGCAGCTCTCTACTGCTGTGCCACTGTGCAGCCTCAGTGGCAGCATGATAAATTTGATCCTATATGGAGCAACAGTAGTCAGTGGGTTGAGATGCCATTGGAAGTGTGAGAATGAATTTGATTGCGCACTTGCATTAGGATACCTTGCATCACAAGGACATCCTTCATGCTTTGCTGAATGAAAAATGTTAGCTCTTTGAAAGTGTGTTTGAAGAACCACATGTGAGTGGAGAGATCGATCTGCTTGAGGCATTTTGTTGTGTTCCTGGCTGATCCAGTCATGGTTTCAACAACAACAATTTCCTTAACTCATCCATACTCTAGACCCTTGTTTGGAATATGAATATATTATATTTAATGACTCCTCCTTCACAACTCTATGGCTTACAGGTTTCCAAAGGTTTACATCATAGAGAGGCAAAATTCCTCTTCCTCTCCATCAGAATTAGGCAGCTACATATTCTTAAATTATGCCACCTGGTTCAGAATAAAGCCCACTAGTAACTGGGCCTGGAAATGTGCGGTAAAAGAGCTTAACTCCAATAGTGAACACTGGGAAGCAAGAAGTAACTTTGAGGAATACCGCTAAATTCTTTTAAACTTTTTAAAAAATGTATCTATTATTTTACTATTAACTGTACATATGTGTATTGGTTGTTGTGTTGTATTTCTTTTAACGGAGGAGAAGCAAATGGAATTTCGTTGCTCAGTTTTGTGCAATGACAATAAACATATTCTATTCTATTCTAAATGAAGCATTTGTAGTGGCCATTTGGCTTGTTTTGTATGTCATTAATTATGGCGTGTGTCTTTAAATTTTAGACTGCCCGTTATATTGTGGTTGGGATTTATGACGTGTTTAGGGCGTGTTTGGAGCTACGTTTCTTGTGCAGAAGCTCGGTTTTAGTTTAGTTTTGGACCAGCATGGAGAAGGTATACCCTTTGACCATGCGGAGTGTAACGGAGACACGAGGAGTTTTCTAACCTTTAAAGCGATAAGCTGGAGTTCGATGAAGATTATAGTGTCGGAAAAAGTTAGGATGTACCTTTTTGTTTTTCATCAACAATAAAGAATTTATTAATCAAAAGACTGTGTTATGAAGATTTATCTGTGAAGAAGCTCTGAAGGTCGCCGACGGAGAGCTAGCATGCATATAACGACATTGTCCTTAACCATGCTGTCCACTTAGTGGCTAGAGGGAGTAATCTCTTGAACGATATAAAAATCTTCCACTACAGCATTCATTGTGACTTACTGTTTTCTATTAGTTAGCCACTATTCATACTAATATATTGCCCCTAATCCCACATGCTCTTTTCTACTGCAGTATCTTTCATGTGGCATCGTATTGAATGCCTTAGTCTTACAGCATGTAAACAGGCCCTTCGGCCCAACTAGCCCACACTGGCCGTTGTCCCATCTACATTAGTTCCACCTGCCTACATTTGGCCCATATCCCTCTGAACTTGTCCTATCCATGTACCTGTCTAAATGTTTCTTAAACATTGCAATAGGCCTCAACTACCTCCTTCAGTAATTTATTCCATACACCATGTGTGAAAATGTTACCCCTCAGTTTCCTATTAAATCTCTCTTCCCTCACCTTAATCCTCTGTCCTCTGGTTTTTGATTCCCCTACTCTAGGCAAGAGACACTGTGTGGCCACCCGATCTATTCCTCTTATGATTTTGTACACCTCTATAAGATCACCTCTCGTCCTCCTGTGCTCCAAGGAATAGAGTCTTAGCCTGCTCAATCTTTCCCCATAGCTCAGCCACTCAAGTCCTGGCAACATCCTTGTAAATCTTCTCTCCACCCTTTCCAGCTTGCAACATCTTTTCTATAACATGGTACCTTTTGTAACTTAAATTAAATATTACATTGTGGCGGCACCTGGTGGCAAGCCACAGGCATAACGAACCCTCGGCTCTGTAAGGCGGCGTCTCGGTGTGGGAGGCGTTAGTCACGGGGTTGGTATCTGAAGCGGTATTTAAGGCTGGGCAACGCCTGTGACCTTGAGGTAGTAGGGAGCTGTATTGGAGAGAATAAACACGTCTAGTGCACACAACTCGTGTCCGCTTAGTTTTTGGCTGGATTCCTGTGAGAACCCGCTGCAACATCTCCCACTTCCGTTTTACCTATCTGTTTGTTACATCTTTGAACTCCAGCAATTTTGGCAAATGCATAATTTGTCATATGTTGGAAATTGTCAGTTCTTGCTGGTATTTCTTTGGTTGTTGTGTTTTGGGCAGAGTTGCATGAAGTAAGACAGATGTAGAGCTTAATTATCATCATAATGAGTTCTATGAATGGCTTGTTTCAGCGCTGTATATTTTTGTTGATTTAATTTTGGGAATAATTTCCTGCATTTATCTCTAATCTCTAGGTATGGTTAAACGTTGCTTCTTTTCACTTGATTAACATTTGATTTCTTTCATTTCTTAAGATGAGAAAAGATTTTACCAGCAAATCAGTTAATATCAGAAGGTTTTATCCCAGACACTGTGGGCGCCAAGCGCTTTGTAGTTTCAAAAATCAAAAAAATGCAGGTGTTGGAAACATGAAATAAGAACAGAGAATGTTGAAAATCTTAGGTCAGACAGCATCTGAAGAAAGAAAAATGGAGATTGTTTCATGTTGAGGAGCTTTCATCAGAACCATCAGTTGTGACGAAAGGTCATTGGTTCGAAGCACAAATACTGTTTCTCTTTCCACAAACATTGCCTGAGCTGCTAAGCATTTCTAACATTTTCTTTCTTTGATTTCACTATAATATTCTATGAGTCATAGTCATATAGCTATTCAGCCTAACTTACCCACACCAACCAATATGCTCCCTAGTCCCTCCTGCTGCATGTTTTTCTAAATCTTTGCTATTCAAATACCTTTTCAAATGTGTTTTAAACATCATGATAGTACATCATGATAGTACGTGCCCCAACTACCTCCTTTTTTAGTTTAGTTTAGAGATACAGCGTTGCAATAGGCCCTTTGACCCACCGAGTCTGCACCGACCAACGATCCCCGCACACTATCCTACACTACTACACAATTTACTATTTACCAAGTCAATTAACCTACAACACTGTACGTCTTGTAGAAGTTAACCGGAGCTCCCAGGGAGAACCCATGCAGGACTTTTGGAGAAAGTACAAACTCCATATAGAGGAGTCAGGATCGAACCCGGGTCTCTGGCGCTGTAAAGGGCCTGTCCCATGAGCATGCGACCTGCATGCGGCAAGCGCGACCAAACCGGAAGCAGGGGCTGTGCGGAGGTCGAGTGATCCCCGTACAGGGCCGGTCCCACCAGCACGCGCCTGTATGCGGCGAGCGCGACCAAACCGGAAGCGGGGGCCGCGCGGAGGTCGAGTGAGTGACGTGAAGTTCGAGCGAAGTCCGCGGGAAGTTCGCGCTAGGCGTATGCCGTCAAGACGCTGCATACGGCGTAGAGACGGTGCGTACGGTCTCAATGCGGCTGCGGGCCTGCAGGCCGTTGCCGCGTGGAATTTTTTAACACAGTCTGTTTTTTGGTGCCCCGCGCGATGTCGGGACCAGCTCCGCACAACTCCATACGGCTCCGGCGATCGAAGTGGGACCGGCCCCGCGAGGCTGTACGGCTCAAGCGACCACGTTAGGTCATGCTTGCCGCATGGAGTCACATGCTCGTGGGACAGGCCCTTTAGGCAGCAACTCTACTGTTGCGTCACCATGGTCCACTGGCAAGCTCGTTCCATACACCTTCCACCCTTTGTGTAAAAAAAAAAGTTGTCCCTTAGGATCCTATTAAATCTCCCACCCCTCCCTACCCTCACCTTAAACCTATGTCCTCTGCTCCTTAATTCCCCTACTGTGGGTAAAAGTGTGCATTTACCCCATATTTTCCTCTCATAATCTTATACACCTCTATAAGATTGCCTCTCGTTCTCCTGTGCTCCAAGGTTCGACCTCTCCCTCCAGTTCAGGCCTTTGATCCCAGGGAAAATCCTCATAAATCTTCTCTACATCCTTTGCACCTTAACACCATATTTCCTATAACAGGGTGACCAAAACTGAACACAACACTCACAATATTGCACTTTAAGTATTGTATGTAGTTCTTGTTAGCCAGCTGTATAAAGAAATCACTAAGCTAAAAGAGGTGCGGGCATGATTCTGAGGATATAAAAATGAATGTTGATTAAAGAAAAATTGAGAAAATGTGACAATTTTAGCATGTCCCTTCTGTCCACAGATTTTCCCTAGTTTTCGATTTGTATTCGCCACTGTAACATTTCCTGAAGGCCAATAGTAGGGAGCCCATGCAATGCACTGCCTATTTTGGAGCTGGCTCTCAGAGAATGACTGCCTTCAGGGTCACAGTGGAAAAACAAAATTACAAGGCAGGCAAGTGTGGGCAAGCCAGTTATCCGATGTGTCCCTGTTGCTTGTATTTTTATCCTACTGCTTTCAAAGGGATATATTAATCCAGCAATCAGAATTTTCCGAATGTTCTGACTGTAACTAACGAGATAATTGCTGCTTATGCACTGACCAGTTCAACAGAGGCGGAAGTCATTCACACTGAATTTTCTCTTGTATTTATACTGTTTCTTTTGAGGCAGCAGCAGGAATTGTATTATAATGGCCATGGAGACATGAGCATGTGTGCTTGATTTTTGATTTAGATGTATACCTTGCACAATGAAGTGCTAAAGAAGCAGGAAACATAAAGATTTCTTCAGTGTACGGTTATTACTGGTGATAACTGGAGCAGAGCACATCAGCTCTTTTTGTTTTATTGACAGTCAAGAGCAATAGTGGCAGTTCTACTGATGCCTTTATTCTGCTTGTTGGTTGAGGTTGTGGGCCTAGAAGGTGATATCAGAATAGGCATGGAGAGTATTGGCGATGCATTTTGAAGATTGCACATTGCAGCCAATTTTTGCTAATGGTAAAGCGAAGGAATGTTTAGAATTGTGGAAGGGATGTCATTTCAGTAGATAGACACAAAAAGCTGGAGTAACTCTGCCTGGCGGGACAGGCAGCATCTCTGGAGACAGGAAATGGGTGACTCTTCGGGTCGAGACCCTCCCTCAGACCAGAAACGTCTCCCATTCCTTCTCTACAGAAATGCTGCCTGTCCCGCTGAGTTACTCCAGGTTTTTGTGTCTATCTTCAGTTTAAACCAGCATCTGCAGTGCCTTCCTACACATGTCATTTCAGTAGGCTGCTTTCATAGAATCAGAAATATAGAGCAGAGAAACTGGCCCTTATGGCCCACTGATCATAGTGCCTACCTACACTCATCCTATTTACCTACATTTGGCCCATATCCTATACCATTCAATCCGGACTCAGAACAGCTTCTTCCCATCTGTTATCAGACTTTTTAATGATTATTCCGTAAACTAGGGTGTCGTTTCAACTTCCAATTACAAGATTACAAGGTTTTTTAAGATTACAAGATACATTTATTTGTCACATGTACCAATTGGTACAGTGAAATGTGTGGTCACCATACAGCCATACAAATAATAAAGAGCACAGAACACAATAGTTTTTAACACAGACATCCCCACACGGCGGGATCAAATTCCCACTGTGAGGGAAGGCTCCAAAAATTCAGTCATCCTCCTCTGTTGTCCTCCCATGTTCGGGGGGCTCCCAAACCCCCCGCTGTCGCCGTTACGGGCGGCCTGATGTTCAGGCCCGCTCGCCGGGGTGATGGAAGTCCGACGTCGGGACTGGAGGACATCCTCAGCGGCTTGGATATCCGGGTCGGGCACCTCCTACCGGAGTCCATGGCTAACGGAGTCCGCAGGCCGCGCTGGCCGGAGATGCAACGCTGGCGGCCCTCAGCAAAGGGCCCCAGGACTCAGCGATGTTGTTCAGCACCGGCCGTGCTGGAAGCTCTCCAAACCACAGCTCTAAAGGGGAACAATACTGAATCCAACACCGCATCACCAAACACCCCAGGTTTTGTAATCTCTTTATGGTAATACTTGTGAAACATCTGTTCACTTGCCCATCCTGCGGCCGCGAGGATATGATCTATTGGGACGTCCAAATCCTTGGCCGCCGATGTTGATGCCGCCCTGGTGGAATGAGATTTAAATTTGTCAGTATCAATACCTGCATCAACCAACACCTGCTTCAGCCACCTTGAAATAGTCTGAACCGATACTTTCTTATGTGGTTTTTTATGGCTGATAAAGAATGCTGTTTCTGCACCTCTTAAGGTTCTGGTGGATTCAATGTAACACCTTATGTGTGATACTATACATAGACGTGGATCCATAGGATATGCTGAGAAAACCAACTTACACCCTGTACCCCAGGTCTACTTTGTTTAAGTAAATCATAGACATAAAATGTAATGGCATCTGCTGCTATTTTCATCCTGTCTATTCGTAGTTTCTGCAATGTTTGCACTCTCTGTGCTGAAACCAGTGCCATGAGCATCACTATCTTCATTGTAATTTTAGCCAATGATAAAGCTGCAATAGGAGTCCATTGACGAAGGAGCATTAGCACCTCTCTTACATCCCATATTTCCGTGTACCTGGGTCTCGGAGGTTTGGAATTATAAATTCCCTTCATGAACCTACAGACCAAACGGTGTGACCCTACTGGATTTTGTTCTGATTCTCTCCATAGATATGCAGATAGAGCACTCCTTGCAGTATTGATTACACTATAGCTTAACTGCAAATCAAAATATAGAGTTGAAAGAAACTCTAACACGTCTGAGCTATCTGCAGTGTGATATGTAATATTCTGCCTTAAACAAAACACCTCCCGTTTCCTTATGTAGGAAATGTACTGCTTCTGGGTACTATCCCTCCATGCTGCTGCCATAACATCCACAGTACGATCTGATAGTCGTCTTCCGAGATATGGCCTCCTTAGAATCCGCAAATCAACAAATCAATATGGTCATGTAAAGGATGTGAATCACCAGTTACTGGGTGTACAAGCAGGTTTTCCTGTTTAGGAATCATCATAAGGGGCTTTGTGATTATTTTTAACATCTGAGGGTACCATGGTTGTGTAGGCCAGTCTGGTATCACCAGTACTTCTGCAGCGGAGTCCTGCTTAATCTTCTGTATACACCAACTAATGAGGCAAAATGGAGGAAATGCATACAAAAACATTCTTCCCCAATGCAGCGAGAAAGCATCCACCGCTATTGCCCCAGGATCAGGTTCCCATGACACATATTTAGGTAACTGGTGATTAAGTCTGGATGCAAATAAGTCAATTTCTGGCATTCCAAACCGTGCTACAATTTTATTAAATGTGTCACGATTCAGCATCCATTCTGTGTTGTCATTGAATTTTCGTGATCTTGTATCTGCAACTGTGTTGAATCTACCTGGTAGGTAGGTAGCTGAAAGCCAAATGTTTCTGGTAATACACCAGGTCCAGATCACGTTTGCCAATCTATCACAAGATTCTGACCTGATACTACCCATATGATTAACATACGCTCCTGCCGTAGTGTTGTCAATCTGTACCTGAAC